>NW_020290118.1:29819-41588 GCF_003144195.1 Ceraceosorus guamensis | reverse complement strand
AACCCTAACCCTAACCCTAACCCTAACCCTAACCCTAACCCTAACCCTAACCCTAACCCTAACCCTAACCCTAACCCTAACCCTAACCCTAACCCATAGGGCAGCGGTCTGTTTTGCTACATTTTGAAGGGAGACGGGGGTGACAGCTATCTGTAGAATGATCGATACATCTGGCAAAGACGAGGCTGCAACTCCAGCTAGTCAGATGGGTCAGATTTGCAGATTGCACAGGCTTGTGTGAGGAGGTGCTTGCCCTCCCAGATGAGGATGAGGGTACTGTCCTTGCACCCGAGCGGGTGTTGCCCTCAACAGATCTGCCAATTCTGATCAGCATTGGCCACTGCGGATAAATTGTTGGGGACGATTGTGCTTCCATGCAATTGACCCTCTCTTTTTGCGCGCGATGTCAATATTCTGGGTATAGTGCGAGTACCTTCCAAATGGCAGACATGACCTGTAACGTGTGTTTTGCTGCCTGCACCAAATGTGGACCCAGCAAGGTAAGCGATCTGATGTTGCTTCAGCCTGTGCTTTTTGCTCGAGCTCGATTGCATACCTTGCTGAAGCCGCTTCAAACTGTTTTGGAAGCAGATACTTGGCAGAGCACAGATTGCATCGCCATGTTGTGCTGGTCCCTCGACGCCCGCACGCGGCTTGGGTGCGTCATCTGCGATGCAAGCCCGCGCTTGTAAACAGCCGAGCGGCCCTCGTAGCAGCAGCTTCGAATCATCTGTCATCGCGGCTGAGGGTCACGCGAGCGGTGGCGAGGAGAATCGCAGCTACGATGCCGAGTGGAAGTCCGGCTATGAGTATAGCGCTGATGCCTATCAACGAAAGAATGGACTGCTCCCAACGCAGAATTACTCCGACCATCTCGCTGCAGGTGCGGGAGGGAGCGGGATGCTGTGGCGGGGCAGTTGCTACTCGAATGTCAAGCTTGACTGACTGTTTTCTGTGCGCGACGGCAGGCCCGATGTCGACAAGGTGAGCAAAGATGGTCGAAGGAATGGAATGGAGGCAGGTCGCGCAGCGGCGCTGTTATCAGAGTCGCGCATCATTGCTCATTCGCGTGCGTGTGCGCGCACCACACCACGCGGCAAAAAGGGGCTTACGCCCGCATCAGGCAACTCTTCTCGGACACGCACGCGCCTTGCCTTGCACCCTCCGGCGTTCTGTGTTGACGCGCATGCGCATGCGCATGCGCCCGCCCTCTCTCGGCGCTGATCGCGAATCGCGAAACCTGAATTTATTTGCACCGCTCGTCTCTCTGCTGCGTGGCCGAAGCGCACTCGGCCACGCATCACCATGCATGGCTGCACAAGACACCGCGCAGCTGCTGCATGCAATGCGCTCGGCGTTATGCGCGCGTGGCTTCGACAAGCGCGGTACCTGCCTGCAATCCAACGCTGCTCGTCTTGTGCGCGCGCGCTCTCGCATCCTTGCCCGTCTAACCCTGACATTCTTCCCAGCATGCTTCTCACCGAGCGATCGTGACTCAACGCGTCTCGTAGCCTTCGAGCCGTGGTCTAGTCTTAGCGACGCGAGACTTGTTGGGCGGAATTGCCTGAGCGCTGATAGGGACTCGCTCGGGGGACGCGAGTTGGTGCGTTGGTGAGGGGGCCTGAGCGCTGATGTGGGCTCGCTCAGGGGACTTTGTCGACAGGAAGCGCAACCTCGAGTGCGAATACCGGAGGGTGCCTCTCACCGTTCGCGCGGTGTTCCTCCACAGCCTGGATGGCGATTCCGGATCGCCATCGCCCGGGGCATCCGGCATGGCACCACTGCTTGCCCCTCACGCGATTTCGGCGATTGCACTGATGGGCGCCAAGAGTAGAGTTCCGCAGCAGCAATTCCTCGCCGCTGTCTCGCTGACTCGGTCGACGGATCATGCAGCCCGAATCAGCTTCA
This sequence comes from Ceraceosorus guamensis, assembly GCF_003144195.1. Lineage (NCBI taxonomy): Eukaryota > Fungi > Basidiomycota > Exobasidiomycetes > Ceraceosorales > Ceraceosoraceae > Ceraceosorus > Ceraceosorus guamensis. The sequence continues at coordinate 39,680 of NW_020290118.1, read as the reverse complement.
GCCCGACCGAGCTGTAATCAATATATCTTCAGTCACGAGTGCAAGTGAAGTGAAGCGCCCCAACACGATGGCACAGCCTCACATTGATTCAATGGGTCGGTAGTATGTATATACGTGAGCAGCTCATTCACGAAAGTAAAGTAGCCATAGTCGGAAACGCAAGGCAGGGCATTCGTGATTGTCGCTCGGCCATATCGGTGTGAGAGCCCTTCACTCAAATTGTGACACGATTTCTCATCCTACCATCACCATCGTCATGCACCGCAAATTCCCAAGACCATGGCGTCTACAAGCCCAGCCACTGGTCTGCAAGAGCAGCAGCATCAGGCATCTCGCCCTCTTAGCAGGCGCCCACCTAGCGTCACGCCGCTCGTGCTGCACGCTGAAGATCGCGTTTGCAGAAAGACTTGGCCTCGTTTGCCTCGCTCTCGCGCCTCTGTGCCCGAATGTTTGCCACCCATGCCTTTGCCTCGCACCACAGCCGACCCAGATGAATCCGCCTCGCCAGCGCCGCCTCATCTCGAGCGTCTCGGCTCCACTTCAGCATTCGACTTTTGGTGGGAGCAAATTGGCAGCAAGGTGATGCGCATGCTGGATGATGCCGACTACTCCGTGGAAGCGAGGGCAAGGCACGAGCTACTCTTGCGCAGGTACATCATACCGGCCCTTGGCCCAGCACCTCGTCGGCATGGTGCCGATGATCCCAAGCCTCTTGCCGACAGCAGCAGCTATGCACGAGCTGCAAATTTGCACTGCGGCATCCCTATTCCTCGCTTCGACAGCTTCATGTGCGACGATGCTACACCGGTAGAGCTGGGACTGACCTGGGTTAATGGTAGACCGAATGTGCGCATCGCCATTGAGCCGCTGGATGAAGAGGAGGAGCTCTTGTTTGGAAACGGAACGCTCAACTACCGAGCTACTTGGCGTCTGATACACAAGCTCGAAGGAGCTGGTCTCGGTGACTTTACTCTGTTCAAAAAGATGGTTGCCGAAGCGACGACCTCTTCAGTGCAAGAGGCGATCGCGACCAAGCCATTGGGCCAGGTCGCACATCACAACGGCCCGCAGAGCGCCATTGCGAGTCAATTCTTCATCGGATGGGATCTCGGACATGACGGATCGGCCATGATCAAAGCGTACGCCATGCCAAATGCTCGAGCAAGTGAGCTTGGCGTCTCGAACCTGACCGTCGCAGATGCTGCGCTGCAAGCTGCAGGGCTGCGCACCTGTCCGGCCTGGCAAACACTGCGCTCGTACATGACGGGAGCGCCAAATTCCGATTTGGACGCAGGACTGACCAGCTTGGAGCGCCCAGAACTGGTAATCTTGAGCGTCGACTGCCTTGATCCCATCGCGGTGCGAGCTGGCCAGGTCCCGCGTCTCAAAGTCTACCTCAGGTATCCGACAAGCAACTTTGGTCAGATTGTACGGCATTTGACCACGGGTGGACGATGCAGCGACGCTGGCTCTCCGACGCTGTGGCGGCACGTCCTATCCCGCGCATGGCAGCATCTGTTTGATCGGGACAGCGACACGCACCCAGAATTTGATTCGACATCAGCCCTCGATCTGACAAGAGGCACGCTGCTGTACGTCGACTTTGGCGCACGCCGTCAGTCAGAGGCGCTCACCTCCAAAGTCTACTTGCCTGTACGTTTTGCCGCTGCCAGCGACGAGAGAGTTGCGGATGGAATCGAGCGGCTGATCCACTGCGATGATGTGGAGAGAGGTCGGTACGCCGCTCAGATTGCAGCGCTCACACGACGGTCTTTGCAGAACAAGGGCATTCACAATTACGTCGCTCTGGGTCAGAAGAAGGATGGAAGGATAGATGTGTGCTCCTACATCAACCCGCAAATTTTCACCCCTCGGTCCGAATCTTGGCAGGTACCCTTTCCCAACTGGCCTCTCGCACAACAGCACGTTGCACCGCGGAGATGACGCCGCGGCTCTGCTAACCCTGCACTCACACCCAAAGACTCGCAATTGTATCCTTGCGCCCTGCTCATTCTGTCATTGTGAACGCGTGCTCTGCTCTCTCCTTGTACTGTATGCCCGACTCTACGTACCCCACAAACACTCCCGACTCACCATTACGCATCCAGAACCTCGTCAACGCCTTGCAAAGAGTGAGACACGAATTTCGCACATGATACTCACGACTACCACTACTGAACGCTCGCTCGCTGCAGCTGCACGCTAAAAGCGTGCAGTAGGGCACGCGACGGGGCGACTCGCGCTAGCGATCCCACCAGAATCGCCGTCGCCAAGTGCGTCACGACGCGAGCACGAGTCACGAGTGTCGAAGCGCCGAGGGCGACGTCCTTCTTCGCGTTGACACAGCATCCCACCCGTTCGGCGTTTCATGCGTGCGAATTTCCATGCCCGCTTAAACTCACCTGCATGCAGCAGGGCCTATTCGTGATTCATGCATGCAGCAGGAACCTGCTAATCACCTTTGGATGCTAGCGCTCGATTTGACCGAGCGCAACCTGGTGTTGATATGATTCTAAAGAAGAGGAGCGAGCAAGCTTGCGCTGCGTCTCCCTTTTCGTAAAGCAGCCTCGAGCAGAAGCAAGCAGGCACAGGCAGACAGTCAGATAGGCAAGCAAGGACACGTGTGCGACGGTGCACACGAGGTGACGATCGGGTGTTTGTGATGTTTCACCTTGCATGGCCCTGCACGCTGTCCAAGCAGGTCGTGCGCGCGGTGTAAGGGCGAGGTCGTCCACTCGCTGAAGACTGGTGACTGTTGTTGCGCTCGTGACATGTCCGAGCAGTCAAAAGTGACCTGGCAAGCTGTCACGTGTGCCAGACGCACGCGTACACACAAACACCCTTGACCACGATGGCATGTGGACTACTTGAACGTCTCTCACGACTACCACCATCCAGCAGATGACACAGCGCATGAGAACAAGCGGTACAAGATCTTTGACAGGGTATGGGAAACATGTCATCGACGGGACGTCGAGTGGTGGTGTTGGACGGGCAGCACCTCGACATTGCTGCTTTGACCGCTATTGCGCGGTGAGTGTCGATGCGGTACAGTACACTGAGCGCATCACCTCCTGACGCCAAGACGCTATGCGCGCATCTTGTCCGCGCAAACAGCGGCGAAGCGGACGTAGCCGTTGAGCCCGCTGCGCTGGATCGCTTGCTGGACAGCGAAAAGCGGTTGGTCACCGGACACCGCAAAGAGGGAGCCTTTGACAAGCCAATGTACGGCATCAACGTCCCATTCGGCGCAGCAGGCGAGTGGGCGAACTCGAAGCAGATGCTCGAAGCTCTGCGGTCGTCGCGCAGATCCTCGCTTCGACTGATGTCGCTCGAGCGCACTCTTCTTCGCTGCAGCATACAGCACGGTGCAAGGTGAACGCATGCAGACTCTAGAGAATCAGCTCGCGGGCCTCTTGTACGGAGACCTGGGCAGGGCAGGCCTTCTCGCGGATGATGCGATGGACGGCGCGGACGGCAGCAGCAGCGCTAGTCGCCTCGATCTGAGCATGCCCAAAGAGTGGGTGCGCGGAGCGATCGCTCTGCGTGCTCACGGGTTTCTGCGTGGTCACTCTGGCGTGAGATCCAAAGTGCTGCGAGGCCTGCTTGCACTTCTCGAGCACGACATTGTACCCCTTGTCCCCATCCGAGGCTCCATCTCCGCCAGCGGTGAGCAGTGGGCCAGGACAGCGCGCGCACGCGCGCGCGCGCGGGTAAAGGCCGTCTTGCTCACCCCCGCTCAACCCTTTCATCTCGCCAGGTGACCTCTCACCGCTGGCATACATTGCGTGGGCAGCCACCGGGCGCATTGACCTGCGCGTACGAGCCAAGGACGGGTGCGTAAAGTCGAAGCAACACACGCCTCCTCTGATGTCTGACCGCCGCACCATCTCACTTGCCTTTCAAAGCTCGATCAAGACGGCAAGACAGGCTTTGGAAGAGTGTCGCATCCCTCCAATCAACTTTACACCGCGCGAACTGCTCGCTACAGGGAACGGCACGGCAGTGTCTGCTTCTGTAGCTGCGCTCGCCATGCAGCAGATGCGCCGACTGTTCTACGCATCTCAGGTGGTGACGGCGCTCGTGAGCGAAGCGATGCTGGCGTCCAGCAGCCATCTCGATCCCTTTATCCACGACGTGGCCAGACCGCATCCTGGACAGGTGCAAGTTGCGAGGAATCTCCGGGCGCTGAGCAAGGACAGCACGCTGCTTCGCGCCCACGACGAGGCCCCCGTGGCAAAGATTAGAGCGCTGAGCGGAGGGGGAGGAGGAGCGAGCGTGCTGTGTGCCGAGGTGATGGGGGAGCAAGGTCAATATCTGCTTCAAGATCGATACCACATTCGCACATCTCCACAAGTGCTAGGCCCAGCGTGGGAGGATCTGGAAGCTGCGCATCAAAGTCTGCTCGTCGAACTCAACAGCACGACGGACAATCCGCTGGTGCGAGAGAGCGACGGCGCAGTGCTGCACGGAGGCAATTTTCAGGGCTTTGCCGTGACTTTTGCGTGCGAAAAGATGAGGGACGTGGCAGCGATGACGGGTCGCTTGCTGCACGACCAATTGTTCGAAGTCATCAACTCGACCACAAACAACGCGTTGCCCGCCTGTCTGGCGCTCCACGACTCGGAGACGGATGGAGGTCTAAGAGGCGTGGACATTGCGTGCGCATCTTACGTCTCTGAGCTCTGCTTTTTGGCGCAGCGCGCGAATCACTTTAGCAGGAATGCCGAGAGCGGCAATCAGAGCATCAACTCCATGGCCTTGCTCGGCGCCCGACTCGCGCTCGACAGCGCCGAGGTGTTGACTTCGCTGGTCGCATCGGCGCTCTTTGTGGCCGCGCACGCCTTGGATCTTAGACTCATCACCACCTCCTTCTTCGCCATGGTCAGCGACAAGCTTGAAGCGGTGCTGATGCCTTTGACCGACGACATTTCCGCCATCGCGCAGGACTCGATCGTATGGGCCGCCTTGTCGACGTGGATGCGCACATGGCACTTGACCACGACTTGCAGGGCAGCCGCTGCGGGCAGGGCGTTTGCGGCTGCAGCGGCGACCGCGACATCGACGCAGTCGAAAGAGGGAGCAGCATCAGCGAACTGCACGCACGGCTTTTCCCAGATGCAGCATCGTGTAGCCTCGCTGCTGGAAGAGGCGTGGAGCGACCACCGAGCAGAGGCGATCGCTAGCGCCAAAGAGGGCAAAGAGACTGTTGCGCGCACAGGGTTGCAGCTTGGACGCGGGTCCGATCAGGTTCGACGCTTCATCAGAAGGGAGCTCGGCGTGAGCATGTACTGCGGCGTGCAAGAGGCCTTTATACCGACGGATCAAGAGCCGCGTACGGTGGGCGATGCGGTCACCGAGTTGGCCAATGCGCTCAGAGAGGCCAAGTTTGATGCGCTGTGGATCCACTTGCAGGCATCTTCGACGTGAGATGTTGGGGCGAGCGAGCGCCGCTCCGCCACCACGTCTCGATCTTTTTTACAGCGAGCAGCGAAACGCGAATAACGTGAGAAAATCAACGAGAGAAATGTCCACCGAAGCCTTGTCGCTTTGGCAGCTCGTGCGAGCCCTCTCACGCGTGTCGTATGTATGCTATCATGAAGCATAATCAGCACCGAATCGTGAAGTCATATCAAAAAAATCACGAACGATCACTCGTGACTAATCGGCGAAATGGTGAACCCTCATCTCACGTGATCTGCCAAGATTTTGATTGGGTCCGAGCGCGAGGTACCGTGAGTGCACCGCGAGGTCCTTGCATGCATGCAGCCACCGCACCGCCCCGTGCGCGGCAGATGCATGGATGAGGGCGCATTCGTGATTCAGATTGCAGCGAGCGGCATGCGTGTGATCCTTGCTGCTGCTGCTGCTGCATGGGAGCGATGAGCATGCAGCAGCGTGGGTCATGTCTCTCACTCGTTCGCCACTTTTGACTCAGACTCATCAGACGTTGCTGACATCCGCATCGATCACGCCGTCATCGAAACATTTTGAGCGCAGCTTGTGTCTGGGACGATCAATCAACCTGCACCCGCGCGCGCCAGCAGTAGCCACTCGATCAGCATCATGGTCGCTGATGCAAACGCCAGCAGCAAGGCTTCTTCTGGCGCCAATGTGGCGCCGCCGCCGCCGCCGCCGCCTGCTCTCGCTCTCGTCGACTACGCGCGAGATTTGCCCTTCTTGCCTCAATTAGCACCCATCAGTCGCCATCTGCTCTCGCAGCAGATCGATCTGCTGGCAACTCAATCCGCACCGTTTGCGGGTGCGCAGATGGAGAAGGTAGCGACGATTCGAGGATTTGCGAGTAAAGGCGAGGGGGAGGGTGCTGGTGGTGGAGGTGGAGGAGCGCATCGGTACGAAGTGCCATTGGCTCTGCCCAGAGCGAGCTTGGGTCGCATGCCTTTCGACTTTGGTGGGGACTTGATGGAGCAGGCAGAAGGAGCGATGGATGATGCGGCCTATGCGCAGCTGGTGGAGGATGTGCGCAATGGCGATGCGAAGAGCGCGGCGTTGAACAGGGTGCCTTGGTGGGTGCCGCGCGAAGGCTTGGAAGAGGCGCTGGAGAAGCCGGGCAGGTGGAGCTTGTGGGCGGCTGAGCAGCAGCAGCAAGAGCAGCAGCAAGAGCAGCAGCAGCAGCAAGAGCAAGAACATGGCCAATCAGACTCGCGCTGCACGCTCAGCCCACGCAGCAGCAGCAGAAGCAGAAGCATCGTGGTGACGCATCACATCAGCGAGGATCACGTGCACAGGCAACAAGGAAGCTCCCTGCTGGCCATTCATGCCACCGGCGCATGCAAAGAGGTGCGCAAGCAAGCAAGCAGCAGCAGCAGCGAGCGAGCGAGACATTCGCGAGTCGCGATTCGTGATTGCCATATGCTATTCGCCGTCTCGCATGCACACACCCATGCTGACTGATCACGCCCGCTCCCGCCCGCCTCACTGGCGCATGTGCGCAAACCCCCGCGGCGGCCGCGCATGCAGCTGCTCATACCGATGATCGAAGCCTTCTTGGCATCCACAACAACCAAGATCAGCGACATTTGGCTCGTCGATTTCTTGTCCCACGGCGAGACGGAGAGGGCAAATGCGAGCAGAAGAGATGCTGGCGATATGGGCACGCACAGTCACGACCGGATCAGTTGAGTGGGGGCGGGCGGGCATGACATGACATGACGCGCGGGCGGTAAGTAGATGCTGTGTTGCATGCGCGCGCTGACACGCTCTCCCCCCCTTCCCCCCGCGCTGCAGTCGACCACAACGACTTGGCGAGGGATGTGTTGCAATTCCTGCACGCTTTTCGGCCCTCTTCGCTCCACGACTTGGCAGCAACGCGGGAGAAGCGCAGCAGCAGCAGCAGCAGCAGCCAGCACTCGCACTCGCACTCGCACTCGCACTTGCTGCCCGTGCGGCCCAGCGCAGCTGCCAAGCCCTCACCCATCATCGCCCTCGGTCACAGCGTCGCTTCCACTGCGCTGATCCAAGCAGCTCTGCACGATCCAGACACGTTTCGAGCAGTGATAGCCATCGAGCCCATCATCGCTCCTTTTGCTGGCATACAGATGGCAAAGAGGATACCCGTCGCAGGATTCGCTCTCAGGCGCACCGACACGTGGCAGAGCGCAAGGGATGCGAGGGAAAAGTGGGAGCGGAATGAGCAGGGAAAAGGCGGCGATGCGATGATCAGGGATTGGCATCCCCGCTGCAAGCAAATCTTTTCCGTGAGTGGATGTGCTGTGCTGTGTGTGCTCTGCGGTTTGGCTGCTTTTTTGCTTGGGACCCCCGGCGCTCGCTAGCCAGGCGTGACATGCTGAATTCGCTTCTCGAATGAACGCGCGATGATGACACATCTGGGCAGGTCTATGGTCTGCGATCCGATGACGCTAGCGGTGGCGTCCGTCTAGTGTGCGACAAGTATCTCGAGGCAGTAAGTCGCTGAAGGTGGTGCAGCGCTTCTTTCCCTCGATCAGCACTGACTTGCTCCACCGCGCTGCTTCCTCGCAAGTGCTCCTTGCGATTCTCGATTCCAGCGCTCCAGCTACCTTGCACGCTGCCTCATCTCTCCGTGCCGCTCCTCTACCTCTCCGCCTCGCGGCCGCTCATGTTGCCGCCGGATATGGTGCAAGGTATAGCCGAGCTGGGAGGTTCTCTGGTCGACTACGAGGTGGTGCAGGGTGGACACTTTGTGCCGATCGAGCGTCCAGAGGAAGTTGGAAAGGTCATTGGTCGATGGACTCGGCTGAAGGGTAGTAGGGAGAAACTGTGAAAAGGTGACGGCATCGGCATCCTCTGGCGACGTGTGCACGCCGTGTGGACTACAGCGCGTCGAGCCACTCCTTGAATTTGAGCCTCATTGTACCTTCTTCGCACCGTTCCCTTGTGCGTCAGACCCAAACCTTCTCGCATCACGTTGACTCTTTCCATCTCTATTTTTGCCATTGGCGTAATTAACTGCGCATTGTACTCTTGCAACGCATCTTTGAGCACGCCTTGACCGAGCACTTCTGGCCGCGGGCTCTGAATCAGACGAGCGCTCCACGGCTTGGCGTGCCCCAGCACTTGAACAGCCGTGACGGTGTCGGGAGGCGACCTGTCTCGCAGACACTTGGCCAACTTGGCTTCCAAGGCGCTGACATTGGCGCTGAGAGTATTGGCGTAGACGATGACGTCACTCGACCTGCCCACCAGCTTCCAAAAGGTTTCCGTCTGACCAGGAGCGTCGGGTAGGCGCACGAACAGGTCGGCCAGGTTGATGCACGGTTTCCCGTGGTCTGCACCTGGACCGGCAAAAGGTTCCACTTTGACGTGGATGCCTCCTTGTTGAATGTTGCCCTGCAGCTTGGGGTTGCGCTCAACGATGCTCCAAGCTTGATATTCCGTCTCTGTTGTCTGTCTATCGTTATCAGAAGACGAAGGGAGCGGCGTAAAGACGAGGTGATTGGAGCCCGGCCCCGCAGCCAGGGCGTCCAGCCTCGTGGGAGGCGATTTGGAGGACATGACGCGTCCAAATTCCGAAACACCGTAGATGTTGTGCACCTGCTTGATGCCAAAGTCGCGAAAGAGCGCGTCCAAGTGAGGCTCTACGGGTGCGCCCATGACTGCCAAGCTGTTCAACTTTCGCAGTGCAGCCTCGTAGCGCGCATTGCCGCGTGCGATGCGAACCATCTCTTCTGCGACGGTGGGGTAAGTGCCAAAGTGAGCCGCATCGGACAGGGCGATGGTTTCCAGCCACTCTGTGGGCGTGCATGTCTTGCCATCTGCAGGGTGCGGCACGATGACCGGCTGACCGACGATCCACTGCAATGTAATGTAGGCCGTGTAGCTGGGTTTTGTTAAGCGAGGCGCATGCGCATGGGCCGGCGGTGTGCGGTGTGCGGTGTGCGGTGCGGAGATTAGTCGACGTTCGTGCACCTCTCCGGGCACTCGAGCACGAGCACGAGCACGAGCACGAGCATGAGCACGAGCACGAGCACGAGCACGAGCACGAGCACGAGCACGAGCACGAGCACGAGCACGAGCACGAGCGTGAAAAAGAAGCAGTTGGTGATGAGGACCCTGCCTCGCTGATGGAGCTGTGATGGCAGCGTATCCGCTTGAGCACCCAGAAAGGCCATGGCCGTGCGCTTCAAGCCGCGAGACCAAAAGTCGATGGCAGTGAAGCAGTGCTTGGGCACACCTGTGGAAGCGGAAGTGTGATTGACCAGAGCAGGATGAGGCATCTTGATGGTGCGCGGCCATTCGGGCACTATGCCACCGCGTCCGCGTCCGCGTTGGGGAGGGATGGCGGGAAGGGACTTGGTATCATCAGTACGGACGGGGCACGACGAGGCGGGGGCCTTCAGCCAGGCAGGCAGGCAGGCAGGC
>NW_020290118.1:0-29809 GCF_003144195.1 Ceraceosorus guamensis | reverse complement strand
ACCCTAACCCTAACCCTAACCCTAACCCTAACCCAAGTTCTGACAACATGAACCTATGTCTGTTCATCTTCCTTCAACTTACTGCATCTTCCCTCTTCTGTAGGTGAAGTTGAGCTCAACTTCTTTGAAGATGCCCTATCAGACACACTGCCTGCCACTTGTTCTCAAATCCAAAGGGTCCCCCCTTTGCTCCTCAGTACCCCTCAGAAGTTGTGTCAAGTTCAGGAAACACGAGCCAACATCAGGTCATCTTCCCTCAACTTGATCCTCAACTTGTGTCAAGTATGCTGAAGATGACTGAACTTAAGGTATCAAGCCGAACTTAGAAGCACTTTGTGCCCTCCCTGAAAGACTTTTGTGCAATCCAATTCCAGAAAGTCTCATGCCACAGCCTCAAGTAGGTCACTGTAACAAAGAACAAACAGTTTTCTCAGAGATGCCCAAGTTAGGCACTCTAACCAGACCATCTTGAGGTTAGATGGACCTCACGCCATCAAATCTCTAGGGTTTTGGGTGCTGCTTCACCAGCTGGCTTCCCTCAGGCCCCTCTGAATGCCTATAACACAAACTCCAAAAACCCTATTGGGGACCCCCTTGTAACCCTAACCCTAACCCATAAAAATTTTCACCACACATGCCCCTCAATAGCCTCTACACGCTGGTATAAGTCCTGTCCAAAACCCTGTTTGGGGATACCCTTGTGACCCTAACTCTTGAATCCTCTTGTTTACTTGCACCAACTCTGCATGCTCTGACTGTACTGCATTCTTACTTACTTGAGCCATCCTTGCGATTGCTGCCAAAGCTCGCTTTTGCCACCTTGCCCACCAACTTCAATGCTTGTCTGTAACCCACTCTCATTAGCTTGCACTAACGTCTGTCCTTCAACGAGTCCTTGCTGTGCATTGCTAGCCCATCGTTTTCGCTCACTTCGATGCACTAACAGTTCACTGTTTGACCAATTCCTTGCTTGATCCTCAGTGGAACTTCATCGTGCCCTCTCGTCTTGTTAACCAACCTCCGTCCATTCATACACTTCCTTGCTGCTGATTTAGTGGCCAAGTCACACCCTGCCTCATCAACACGCCCTGACTTTCTACCATTTCAACGCTGACCTGCTTCATGCTCATTGCGTGTGCACATCTGTATGGCACAAAATCCGACTGCACAGTCTTGAGGTGCTCTTCAAAGTAAGCTCGGATGACTGTCTGACGCATTTCTTTTCAGGATGTCCGCTAATTTGTGCCGCGAAATTCTCGACACATACCAGTAGACGCTAGGAGGCTGCTCCACAGCAAACCTGACCCTGACCCTCAACTTGGAACTTGACAGGCATGTCCTTCATGCTGCTACGCTTCCCATTCTCACCGCTTCCAAGCCCGAGCGCCTTTAAAGCACACCAATCATATGCCACAGTCGGAAGACTAAGCGGCCTCGCGGGCGAAGCCAACCTGGTGACCTATAGTTCCTCTCTCGCAAAAATCAGCAAAAGCATGAATTTGGTGTCCGAGATCTGGGCACACACGTCAAAGTTCGATGATGTCTAAGTGTGCAGCTCCTCTTGGACCGTGCGTGATACATGTGCTGCAACCTCCCGCATGAGCCCTACCGCCGAATCGGAGTCCATCAAAGCGAGGTCAAGGCGAACGCCAAAGCCAAGCGTGTTGGAAGCCGTGCGGCGGACGTCGACGTACAGATTGTGGGGAGATCGGTGCCGCGAGGTCAAATGTGAGCCCAGTGACGTCTCGCTTGACTGCACAGCCTTCATGACCCTCTTGTCGTCGAAATACGCCGCCGCCTCGGGCAGCTTCTTGTGCGTGAGGACAAGAGCTTCGGTGTCGGAAGTAGTGGCCTGGATGCCTGGAGTGCCTTCGTCGCCTTGATCGTGCCAGAGCAGATTGAGCCAGCAGTTGAAGAGAGGTTGAGTCAACCCCTTTCGATCGAGCACGTCGGACAAGGAAGACTGCTCGTGGCTGCGACGTGCTGTCAAGGAGCGATGCACTTGCTGTAGACTATTGCGAACGCTGATAGAGGTGTCGATGGCGACAGGCAAGACATTCAAGAGGGGGCCGGCTACTCGGTCCAAGTCCTCTTCTGCGGAGCGGGCTGCGGTGTAGAATCCGAACGTCGGCACCGACACGCTGCAAATTTCACCGAGGACCCGCGCGAGCGAGTGCATCACAACGTAGCGTAGAGAGGTCCCTGCTTTAACGCATTGCGCTTCCAGGTTCGCCACATCGTGTACCGCGTCGGGCACTCGGACCAACAAATTTGGGCCTCGCGCGGTCTTCTCAAGGCAGGCGGCTTGCGAAGTCGGCAGGATCGTCGCTTGTGCTGCTGCCAGATCGCTGTCCCAGAAACATTGCTGCTGTTGAATGCGAGTATCTCGCGTATCGCAAAGCTTATCCACGTATTGAGTAAAAGGTGCGCGTGACTCGATCGAAGGCCGATTGTACAGCGCTTGCAAGTCTGCAAACATCCTTGAAACACACCAAGCATCTGTGGGGTTGCGGTGGACTACGTCAGTGATGCCTTTTTTGTGCTAGATTCACCGCATGCTAGCTTACCATAAAGTGCGTGATGCATTTTCAAGATTAGCAATGACTTGGTCTCGCTTTGAAGGAGGACGACCTGAACAGGTGGGGAGCGCAAGTCGAAAGACATGCTGTTGCAGCGCAACACTTCTTGCGCAAGGAAGCGGTCTCTATCGTCGTCGCTCGTCGACACGACGCGCAGTACCGAGGGAGCTCGACCGGCTTTCAAGATCACTTGCTGAGCGGTGCCACCGACGCCAACAAAGCAGGTGCGTAGCGTCGTGTAATTGGCACGAAGACGCTCCAACGCGCTCGCCAATTGGTCTGGTCGGATTTTTAAAGAACAATCAAACACCCATGGAGCTTCGTAGAAGCGGCGGCCCGTCGCCAACCAAGCCTCGAGATGATGTATTTGCCCCGGCAAACACGGCAGAACCGCTTCTACGTCTGCCTCTGGCAGGGGCAGTCTAGCGATGGCCTTGCGCTGCAACGAATCGAGAGGTGTCGGCTGCTTGGCAAGGATAGTAGCGCGCGGTGCTTGCGAGGCGTTACTGAGCGCAATGATCTCTGCCAAAGTCTGTCCGCGTAGAATCACGGGTACGGACACGTGCACGAGTCCATTGGCTCGACAGAGGCGAGCCAATTTGATAGCATTGATGGAATCGATGCCAGCAGCTAGAACGTCCGCACTCGCGCTGGCAAGCTGAGCGCTCGACTGCTCCACGCTCAGATTGAGCACCTTTTCGACGGCTTGTTTGAGCGTCGATTCTTCAGGCGACAGAGGGCGGGTCGCAACTTCTCCGTCTATGCTAAAGGTGGCGGCAACTGGCCCTATCGGCGTCTTCTCGAGGCCTCTGAGTGTAGTGACTGCGCGGCAATGAGGCTGGAGCAGGATCATCCGGGCGCACGAAGCGATTTGGTCCACTACTTTGCGCGGGTCGAGAACGTTTGAGTTGGCCAACACTTCCGCCGTTCCGTCCTCGCGCTCCACGATGCTGACATTCAGAGGATACTCCTCTTCGCTACCCGCAAGCGTATTCTCGTCTTGCGCTCTCCATAATGGCGCTTTGTCGTGCGACGCTGAACGAGCAGGGTTTATCGCTTTGTGGAAGACGAACAAGCTGTCCAGCAGCCTATGACGAAGCTCTGGTCTGTTACTCTTACGCCAGCTCTTCTGGACGTTTGCAAGGCTAGCTCCTTGATGCGGCATCGATTCGTCAAGCTCTCGCTGCACGCTTGCCACAACCTCAGAGCAAGATGCCAACAATGGCAGAATTTGAATTCGTCTGACGACAGTGTTGAAAAGCGGCCCAATCACCTCCTCTTCATCTGCCACCGCCTCCTCTTCGAGGGAAAGCTGACGGCACGCCATGACGTGTGCAAAAGAGACATCACGGTGGCCTACGTACGAGCTCGCGAGCATCATGGCGTTGGCCAACATGCAAATGGCTTGCAAGGTGACGCCTAGTTCTTTGCAAGCTGTCCTTACGCTTTGCCCGGGTATGTCGAGGAAACAGCTCGCTCGTGTCCTTACTTTCTCTGGGAACGGAGGCCTAGGGCTGATGCCTCTGAATCCGCTTAGCTTGTTGCACCAGTACTCTTCGTGCTCGGCACGATTTGCTGTCAAGGCGCGCGCTACGGCGTGAAATGGCTTGCGCGCCGGCAAGCGATTGCCGTTGGCGTACGCTTCTCTCAATTGAGCGAACATTAGGGGCAGCGACACGCCGTCGTATACTGCATGATGCAAGGCGAAACGTGCAACCCCTGCATCAACGGTCACGCCAACGGGTGGCATACTATCCAATGCAGTTGGAGCTGTTGAACCGGGTCCATGGCTCCACACGATTGGTGCATGCTTGTGAACGATGGCCAGCCATTGCGAGTCTTCAGAGTCATCGAGATGGAACGTAGTACGCAGAATGTCGTTGGTCTCAACAACTGATGCCCAGGCATCTCGAAGCTTATCCAAGTTGATGTCCGACCGCAAACGGAGTGCATGGACTTGACGATATCCAGACTGCGCTGCACCGCTGCTGAGAGTCAACATTCCAGATTGCAAGGGTGTACAAGGGTAGATGGCTTCAGCCTTGTCCGTTTCGTGAAGCGGCACGAAAAGTTCTTTGAGCTTGAAGTCGATAGCCGTGGAGCAAGACGGCGCCTTGTTGCGCAACTGTGGTAACGAAGAGACTGCGGCCGAGCGTGCCTGAACGAAGCTCTTCGTGCTTGTCATTTCCGGGGACCTTTCCGAGAACAGTGTCCCAAGACTGCCGGCCTGAACTATCTGTACCGGACTTTTCCTGATCTCCACCGCGCGAAGCTCTCGTGCAAACCTAATCGCAAGAATAGAGTCTAGCCCGAGCCGATAGAAGGGATCTGTACGGCGGATTCCGGATGGCTCTATATCCAACAAAGCAGCCAAGACGTCTCGAGCCTTGAGTTCTGATGCATTCCAGCCAGCGTCGGAGTGCGCATCCACCGCGTCTTCCGGTATGGTCTCGTCTGGCACTGCTGGTGACGAGCAAAGACCCAATTCCTCCAGGGTCGGCTGCTCGCCAGCGTCCGCTACGACGCTGAGAACGTGGCGGAAACTTTCAGCAAGATACAATGCATGATGCATGCCGTCTCGGAGTTCTTGTGGCTTGAAGGCCAAGACCGCCGTCAACTGCGAGTCTCCAGAATGGACGACGTTTAATGCGACTGGATAGTCGATGACGCTTGCTGACTCGTCAGCATGTAAGTGAAGCTGGGAAACGGTTTTCGCGGCGAGGCGAGTAGCGTAAGCTGGGAACCGCTACGATGCTCGCGTGCGCATGCTACTCACCTCAGCATCCTGTAGCGGAGAGCGGACTGTATGCTGTTCGAACGCGAACAGCGTCTCAAACAGCCTACGTGGCGCAGCAATAGCTGTCTGTATCCTACGAAGAGCAGTGTGCTGGTATGGCCACGTCCGCAGCACAGATCGCTTGGCGATCTCGACGACTTGCTTGACACTGCGTGCCTCCCTCAGATCAAATCGTGACGGAATTGTGGTTACGCAGGGCAGAAGACTGCCACCGTCGTCGTCTGCGATAGGACCCCGACCAGAGAGCACAGTGCCAAACACGACATCGCGGTCACTTTGATGGTACGCTAGGGTCATGGCCAGCGCTGCCTGCAGTAGTACGGCCAGGGTCGTCTTGTGCTCGTGCACAGCTCTGTCTTGAAGCGCAGCCAGTAGCGACGATAGGTCCAATTCGACGCGGCGACACTCTGACTTGATCTGAGCTGACGCCTGATCGTTGGGTACCGGCCTGAATGATGAATAAAGAGCGCTTCTGGAAGCGTAGCGGACGCCCGACAGGTGGTTGCGCCAGAAAGCGACAGCAGAAGGTTCGTTTGCTTTGGCAACGATAGCCAGCGCGCGAGCCTCGAACGCTGAACTAATCAGACTCGGTTTGCTGTCAACCTGTTGGCCGCGACTCAATTTGACCGCAATGGTTTCTACCCTACGGTGGACAATGGGAAGCGTATGGCCATCATAGAGAGAGTGGTGTATCGCTAAGTGGATGCGGCGGGTTGAGCAATCAATGCCAACTCGAATGGGGGGCGCAGATGCCATATTCGAACAAATAGACGCCGCCGCTTCGGAGCAGCTCCATGGCACACCGTCGTCAGCATTTCTCGAGACTACCAGTCGGGACAAGAGCTCGGGGGTGGGTTCCAGGATTACCTGCACGACGTTTGCCTCGGGGCCATCCATGAAGCAGGTGCGCAGGAGATCGCTGTCTGTGATGACTTGGCGCCATGCCTCGACAACATGCTCTATACCAGCGCTCTCATCTCCCCCGCGCAGAGAGTAGGCGTGGTGGCTGATGTAAGGGAGATTGAGATCGCCCGCATCTCTTGCCATCATCGTCAAAGCAACAAGCGCTTCTTGTAAAGGCATTGCCCGTCGCACGCTCGTGATGCTGCTAGCGAGAGGCGCCTCTCCATTCTTGCCGCCAATCCGATCTAGAACGTACCTCTCAGCCGCGGCATTGAAAGCATGTTCGCGTTGTAGTTGCTGATGTTCGACGGTCCGAGATTCGGTCAATGCAAGAGGTGGCAGAGCGGCTAACCCAGAGACGGTCTCGGCCAGAAACACGGCTGCGACGCTTGCATCCAAGTGCAGCTCTTGTCGAAGTTTCAGAGAGAGACCTAGCGCGCTCAAGCTGTCGATCCCAAGCTCGAAAACGCTGCTACTGCCGGTTACTTTCGCTGTACCTGTCTGCGGTGAAGAGCCCATAACCGATGCGATCATGTCGACAATGCGCGATTCTTCGTACGTCAGGTCGTCTGCGCCGGATTGTTGTTGCTGGGCTTTTGTGTCTGGAGGACCGAGCGGCTCCAAGAGGCGTCCAATTGGAGACTGGCAGAGATGAGCATTGGCTCGCTTGATGTCCACCTTTCCCGACGGCAGGCGAGGCATTCGGCGATACACGATCGGAGTGGGGATCATGAAGGATGGCAACTCGCTGCGTAGAGCCTTTACCAGCTCAACATGAGCCCAGGTGACGAGCTGTGAGTCGCTTTCATGGTCTACCATCTCGATGGGCTCTTTCTGACTACACTGCGCTTCTCTGTCGACGCAAAGATGCACCCAGAGCCTCGGTGCAGGAAGAGATGGGTGTTTGATGTATGCTGCAGCCGCTTGAACGAAATAGCCGAGAGCTGAGGCGCATCTTCTGACAGTCTCGCTTACTTCGCCGAGCTCAAGTCTCTGCCCACGAATCTTGATCTGCTCATCAGTGCGGCCTAGAAAGTCGATCGTGCCATCCGCAAGCATCCGTACCATGTCGCCAGTACGGTAAGCTCGATGCTTCGAAGAGTCGGGCAGAGTGAGAATGACGAAACCTCCTTGATCTGGTCTGTGATGGTAGCCCAGAGCTACGAGATCTCCCAAAAGTACGAGTTCTCCTTGCTCGCCTCGCGCGGCAACGTGACTGGTGCCTGGTACTAGGACTACTACTGAGGCGTTGCCGACAGGATAGCCGATATTGCGTGGGCTCGAATCGCGTGAAACACACGCCATGGTGCAGCCGATTGTGACCTCAGTGGGGCCGTAAAGATTCAGTACGAGGGCTTGCTGCCCGTCGACTTCACCGGTCCCGCTCTCGCGGCCCCACTTGTCGAGGACATATGGAGTGATCTTTTCTCCCCCGACGCTTACGACTGCAAGGCTGGGCGCACTCTCTGGAGTCAGTCCAGCTTGCTCGAGGAGCGAGGGAAGCATACCTATGTGCGTGATTTGCAGCCTAGTCACCGTCTGGGACAGATCCTCGAGGAGATCGGCTCGAGGCCCAGTGGTAGCAGCGTATCCTAGTCGCCAAGCCATGAACATCTGAGACAAGTGGGGATCAAAAGCACGACTGGCCAAGTTGAGATACTTTCCTCTGCCAGCCAAGTCGCACGATCGCTTCGAGTAGAACTTGAGGACGGCATAGAAACCCTCCACATAGGCAGAGAGATTAGCAGAACTGACAAGCACACCTTTCGGTTTGCCCGTTGATCCGGACGTGTAAAGGAGGTATCCGCCTTTGCCGCCCTCGTCGGAAAGGTCGACAGCCCTCGCAGGTCCAGCAGAGACAGCTCGCCACTCCACACCGTCGACGTCTACGACCCAGGCGTCACTGCGTGCGCCATCAACTACGCCGTCGAGAAGGCCGTCAGACGTAAAGATACACGCCGCTTGCGAGTCCTGCAGCAAGGTGAGCTTGCGCTCTCCGGGTAGGTCCTCCGCAATGGGAAGATAGATGGCGTCCAATTTGAAAATCGCCAAGACAGCTGCGAAGGCCTCAAGCGTCCTGCCCATACATAGACCGATCACTCTGCCTGAAGCCGTGCCGAGTCGCTCCAGCAAAGCAGACGCGTACGAGTCTGAAACCTGATCCAACATCTTGTAAGTCCATCTGAGGACTGAAGAGTCTTTTTGTGAAGCATCTGTCACCGTTACTTGATCTAGCGGACCAACCACCTGCTCGGCAGCTATCCACTCGGGCTGTGTCCTTGCATAGTGAGAAATCCAGAAGCAGGGATGCGTGCGTGGAGCCTTTGCGAGCGTTGATTGGCTGGACCGCGCGGCTGGAGACAAATGCTGGATGGACAAGCTCGAAGTAGGCAACGCACTGATCAACGCCCGCATGTCTGCTCCAGCCGATGCAGAACACATTGCGTTCATCAGGCCAAGAACTTGCTGAAGCATGACGTCAAGATGCGCGGCGGACAAAGTATCTGCTGAAGCAGACAGAATCATCCTCTTGATTTTGCCGCTCTCTGATGTATAGACGTTGAGTGCAAGCGCGTGCTCCACTTGCAAGGCCCCTGCGTTCGACAAATCATGCTCTTGCACCTTTGCTGCCTGCGATTTTTCGTCCGACTCCACTTGCAAAACAAACACCCCCGCATACAGTGGTTGATCCGCAGGCCAGGAGAGCAATTTGCGCACGGAAGTGGCAGAGATATGCCGATTTGTTAGCGAATTGCGCCACTGTGACGATAGAGATGCCAAGGCCTCGTCGATTTTCCCGCTGCTCTCGACGAAAAAGGGCACGGTAGCGATTAGGGGTGCGATCGCGCTGTCCAGCTGCGCCGCGTGGACGCGCTCGCTTACAGTGGTACCTATGAGAACGGCAGCTTGGTCGAGGTAGTGTGCTAGGATCGCGCCATACGCCGCCTGAATGATCGTCGCCACGGACGGGAGGTCTGCTCTTGCCGCGACCAGATCCATGGCAGCCGTCTGCTGCAGCGGAGATGCGACGTGGTACATTCTCGGAGCGCGTCCGTGAGCTCTCCGTGCCGAGCCTGTGAGATCAGGCAACGACCACGGCAAGCAATGAGATGCGTACCGGTCGCAAAGCTGGCGCCAATGGCCAAGCTCGCTGTCGCTAAGCGCCCAAATCGAGGAGCGTGGAAGATGTGCGAGAGTCTCGTGGAGCGATGGAACGCTTACAGGAGCTTTCGAAGCTTGAAGCTCCGAGGCAAGGCTGGACAGTATCAGCTCCATACTTTGTTTGTCGTACAGAGCGTGATGCATGGTGAAGAGCAGATACGTGGTCGAGTCGGCACCACTGATGAACGTCACCGCCCATCCCGGCTTTCCTGCGAAGAATGGATGTCGCGCCCGCGAAACAGATTCCAAACGTTCAGTGACAAGCCGTGCCAGCTCAGCATCAGAGTTTGTCATGCAGCAGGTCCAGTCCAAATTAAAGGCGCTAGGCGAGAGAACAGCCTGCACGAAACCACCTGATAGGTTCGCGTCGCTGCTGCCGAGCAATGCGGTTGGCAGGAATGTGGTTCGAAGCACGTCTATTCGACTCGCTATTGCCAAACAGGCTCGTTTCACTGAAGCTGCTTCTGTCCTACCCAGCTTGATCGCCGTGCTGCCCCAGTACGCTTGCACCTCTTTCTGAGTCTGCAGGAGAAGAGATTGCTGCAAATGCGTGCATGGCAGGAGGTTTTGGAGCACTGCAAGAAGATGAGTCTCAGCCTCGGACCGTAACACAGCTTTCTAGCAGAAGCCGAAGAAGACTCACAGGGTTTCTGGCCTGACAACGTTACATCACCAGGCTGTTCAACCAGTGTGGCTTCTGCGCTTCGCTTCCACTTGTCGCTGAAGCGATCGAGCGCGCGTTTGTGTTCTGTTGCAGCGTCGAAGCCGGTGGCGTCTCCTTTTGCTATTGCAAGCTTCTGGTCCGTGAGCCCGTTGACTTTGGCCACCAAAACAACGAGTTGCGTGAACGTCCTCAAGCGCATCAATTCGACAGCGGGCGGGGACTTCAGACCGGCTGAGCGTAGCTTGACTGCTAATCGAATCGTTCGAATCGAATCCAAGCCAGACGCGCGCAGAGAGGTCGCGTTGGCGAGCCTGGAGATGTCCTTGGGAAGAGAGCTTGATCCAACCACCTCGGCGAGACACTGAGCCACGGTCGAGGCCGGCTCCTTGAGATCGATCTGCTCTGATTGCGAAGTCTGATGTTTTCCTGATTGGATCACCGCCCGAGCCAAGTGTTTCGAAAATACTGCTGCAAGACCTTTTCGATCGGTCTTGGCGGAAGCAGAGCGCGGAATTTCTGGAACCAAAATGTAGTGGGCTGGATGCATATAGTCAGGCAGGTGCTTGGCGACTTGCGATTTGGCCGCGGACAGCACGGCATCCTGGACTGATGTTGTTGTCTTGCCATCTCCGAGACTGGGGCAGGCGAAAAAGCTAACAATGACCTTGGCCGCCTGATTTTCCTCTCCTGATGCAAGAAGCATGGTCTCGATCTGCTTTACCACAGGGTGACATTCACGCAAAGCATGACTGATCTCGCTGAGCTCAACACGAATGCCTCCCAATTTGACCAAATCATCTTGCCTGCCGATGAAGTCGATACTACCGTCGTGTAGCATTCTGACCATGTCACCTGTGTGATAGATGCGACCATCTTGTTTAGTCGTCGGATACTTGGCTCGCGTTCTTGCCTCGTCTTTCAAGTACCCTCGAGCAACCTGTACACCTCCCAAGGCAAGTTCACCAGTCCCTCCAAGGAGCGCTGGCAGGCCGTCGTCCCGCAGTACCAGACATGAGGTGTTAGGCAAGGGAAATCCTACATTCTGGGCCTTCATGGCGTCATCGGGCGTGAAGCGCCGCCAGGTAGATACCACTGTATTTTCCGCTGGGCCGTACGTGTTGAAGGCATAGATTTTGCCGCCTGCACTCCAGTCCAGCGCTACTTCTTCGCTGAGCTTCTCTCCTATCATCGTAACGTAACGCAGAGTGGGACATTCTTCGCGTGAAACACAAGCTGCGTAGGCTGGTGTCAGATGGGCATGAGTGGCTTGACAGTCTGACGCAAGCCGAGCCAGACTATCGATCATGACACCTTGCGGCGCAGCAACGACGCAGCCACCTAGCCCCCAGGTGTAGAAGAGATCCTGTACAAAGACGTCGAAGGTGAAGGCGGAGAACTGGAGAGTGCGGGGCGGATCCGCGCCATGTGGAATAGAGGCTTGTAAAGATCGCATCGCCATGGACGCGGCCAAGTGTTCGATCAAGACCCCTTTGGGTTCACCTGTCGAACCGCTAGTCCAGATGAGGTATGCGAGCTGCCGTGGCGAGCGCGCGCCATGCGCACGAGGGACGGGGCTTCCAGCCGAGCTCAACGACTGACCTATAGCCTCGCTTCGTCCCACGTGGCCATCACATGTCACCACGTGCTTGACGAGATTAGCGACTTCTCGGTTCTTCATCAACTGCTCGAAGCGCCGGTCTTCCGCCACTTCGCCTGCAACCACTACGATTGGACTTGCGCAACGCAGCACAAGGTTGACTTTGCGAGCGACAGGCAAGGTAGGGTCGATAGGGCACCACGCTCCTCCAGCCTTGAGAATCGCCAAAAGGCCAACGTACAAGTCGATGGACTTGACTGCATAGAGGGGCACGGCTTGATCGACCAGTGTTTTTCCAGAGTTGGCAGAAATCAGACGACGTGCCCAGAAGTTGGCCAGAGCGTCGAGTTCCCTATACGTCACAACTTCTTGTGAACCTGGACCTGCTTGTCGGTTGAAGATCAACGCTGGTCGATCCGGATGTGCTTCTGCTTGTTGTTCGAACCCGGCATGAAGAAATGCATTGTCACCTTGTAGCTCTTCGACGTGTCTGCCGATGCATCGGGCAGCTAATGATGGCACAGCGTTCGTCAAATCTGAGGTGAGAGTCGAAAGAGGGCTTTCGCGCGCGTCTAGCATCTTGCTGCGGCCACAGATTACTTGCAGCAGACCGTGCAATTGCCTGAGTATCAATTTGGAGCTTTCAGAGCAAAGAAGAGAAGTCTTGTACGTTGCACGGAGGCGCAACGAGCGCACCGCAGTGCCTGGCCATACTTCAATCATGACAGCGAAATCATTATCCATGGGCGGCGGCGGGAGCTCTTCTCCACCGAGAAAGGGCCCTTGCTCTGCTTCAAAAAGCTGCAGAGCGAGCAGGGTGTCGTATGGAAGTGCCCCATCCTGAGTGACGATAGACCCGAGCTTGATCTGACTGTGACTCAGCGCTCTTTGCGCTTGAGCTGCAAGGTTCTGGACGGCCCCTGCAATGGTGCCCCTAGAGTCTGTAGCATCAAGATCTAGACGGGCCGGCAGAGTTGCGAATGTGGGAGCGGCGCACTTTCTCGCCCAGCTTTCGATGCGTCCGGACACTACACTACCGAACGCAACATCTCGCGAAGCGCTCTCGGAGTATGAGTTTAGAATGAGGCACCAGGCGAGCTGTACGATAGCCAGTGGAGTGCTTCCATAGGCTCTGGCTGCCTGGAAAAGGTCCTCCAATGAAATGTCTTGAAGACCACTCGCGTCGGCCTTTGTGAATATCTCTGTAGCGTCGCACAGCCCGAGGCGCGAAGATGCAGTGGGTTTGCGGCCCGCCACATCTGTGAACGGTTGCGATTCAAATCCCTTCAGCTCCTTCTTCCAAAAGTCTTCGATCTGTAGGGTCGATGCCGCGTCCAGATGTGCGCCGAGGTGCTCTGCAGACGCTGCTGCTGGTCCGGGTCGCTTGACAACGCTCAAACCCTTGTAAGCACGCTCGACATCCTCAAGAAATAAGCCAAGCGAGCCCCCATCGAAGATGGCATGATGAAGCGAAACCACCAAAGTGTGAGCATCCTTCAGCCAATGGAATTTGACCGGAGGCTTTTCCAGCTGCATCTCTTTGTTGACCTTTTCGTAAAGCAGCGTGGGAGAGAGGTCGGAGGGCAGCAGCGCGTGCGTGTCGGGTCGCAACACTTCTTGTGCCAGTACACACTGAGCAAAGGGGGCCAGCTCGTCGTCTACTGGTATGAACGTGCTGCGGAGCGCCTCGTGCTGGCCAGCAACCAGCTCAAGACTGTTCGAGAGTCTGTCGACATCGATGTCGGAGGCAAGTTGGTACGGAAAATGATGAATATACGATCTTCGTCTCAAAAAGCTTGCCAAAATGCCAGCCTGGGTTGGTGTGACGGGCAGAACAGAGGTGACAGCCACTCCGCCAAGTGCGTGGACGCAGTGCTCGCGATGACGCGCGTCAAAGCTGCTTAGCATCTTTTCGATGCCCTCCTCCTTGCGGGCGGGATCCTGCTTGCAGGCATCGACGACCTGTGTGACTGTACATTCAGTGCGATTCAAAAGCACCGCCAAAGACAGGTGCCGTAGCACTTCGTGGTCGCGGGTCAGGTCGAGCAGCTTCATGGCCGAGAGGCTATCGAGACCGGCTGCGTTGATAGAGCTGTTCGAAGATAGTCTCGTTTGTGCACCGCCACGTGCATCCAGCACACGGCTGAGCGCGCTGAGCAGAAATGTCGTGGCGTCGTCTCCTCCCTCTTCAGATGGTTCAGTGCTATTTGGGAGAGCGCTTGGCAGATCTTCTAGCACGCCTTCGGCAAACGCTATGAGACCACGCGAGTCGAGCTTGCCGCTTGCAGAGAGTAACTCGTCCTTGCGGATGATGAACCTGCTGGGCCGGGCGAACGGGGGAAGAGCGCTGTTGGCTGCTGCTCTGAGAGCGCCTTGCACGACTTTCTCCCTCGGCGAATCGACACCTGAAAGAGCTGGACATATGACGACTGCGACCAGCTGCTTTCCGTGCGCGAGCAATGCGTGAAGGGCGTGAACATCGCGGCTAGCGTCATCTCGCTTGATGGCTTTGAGAATGCTGGCTTCTACATCACTCAGCTCGACGCGTTGGCCATTGATCTTGACCTGGCGTTGAGATGCGCCTCCGAGCCTACCGAGTATCTCTACATAAGGGTGATGATCCTCTCGCCAAACAATCCTAGCGCGATCTCCAGTCCGGTAGACCCTTCCCCACGCGCCGTGCTTCGTGAACGCTTTGTCAGTCTCACTGGGCCGCTTGAGATACCCGCGCGAGCTGACTTGCGGCCCGCCGATGATCAGCTCTCCCGTCATGCCAGCTTCGACAGCTTCGAGCGCACGACCTGAGATCTCTCTTGCAATGAAAAGAGAACACGACTCGAGGGCGTCGCCCAGGATCGTACCTCGGTAGTCGGGCATCATCTTGAGAAGTGTGCAATTGATGGCAGCCTCGGTCGGGCCTGATGCAGGTTCACTACTTCGTCAGAGGTGTGATCAATGCGTCGGGTTTGGCGCGCCAAAGGCGACTCACCGTACGCATTATAAAGACCATGCGGACCTCCGCCGTTGGAAGTCTTGCTATCCGACGCAAATTTATCGATCACTGAGGGTCCAAGCGCTTCGCCCATGGTCCAGAGAGACTTTAGAGTTGGAATTCTCTGCGGATCGAGAAGACCAGCCAAGCTTGGCGTAGCCATCATGATCGTCGCTCTAGACGCCGCCACAGTGGCATTGAGGTCTGACAATGTCAACTGGCGCTTTGCCGAGCACAATGTAGCGCCTGACCCAAGGCATAGAAAGATTTCCATGATGCTCGGGTCGAATGTTGGGGCTGCGAACTGAAACCATCTAGTCACCTCTCTTGGCAGAAGCGGTGCAGATTGTGCGTGTGCTGAGATCGAGCACGCGGCTGAGCGATGACTGATCTGGACTCCCTTTGGCTTTCCCGTCGACCCAGATGTGTACAAAATGTAGGCGATGTCATGCGGTGATGTCAACGGCCATTCGGTTGCTTTCGTCGCATGATCGGGCAGATTGTCCAGATCCAGCCATTGAGTGCGCGCATGCGGTTCGTTGATTCTATGTGGCATCCAGCCCATGACCGAGCTGTATAGTCCAATCACGGGGCTAAAATCATCAAGAATGTCTCTCAGACGCTCGTCCGGTGCGTCGAGTGGAAGTGGACAGAGCGTGACGCCAGCTTTTAGACATCCGAAGTAAGCCGCGTACATCTGGATGGACGGCCCTAAAAAGAGAGGCACGACGAAAGGCTCTTGCTCGGTCTGGGTGCCCGTGAGAGGGTGGCGCTTAACGTGTTCGCGGATAGCGATTGCTATCCTGTTCGAGAGAGCGTCGAGCTCGCCATACGTTAGGTCTCGAAAGACAGGGCTTGGACCTGCTTCGTAAAGATAAGACAGTGCGACGTGATCTGGTGATTCTGTAACTCGTCTCTCAAACGCCGAGTGAAGCAACTCGACTTCCCCTGCGAAATCGCTGCCCTCATCGATGGGAAGTGGAGATGGCAAGTCGCCGGACTTCATCGGATGATTGAGAATGGACAGCTCAGGTGCTCGCACGATTTGAGATCCCGACATGTGGCGAGTCAATGCGTGGAAGATATTTTGTGCAGCTTGAGCGTCGACGTGCGCAACATTGAGCTGCATACTAATCTCCCCATTATAGTGGACCGCAACCCCGCAGCATGTGTGCGAAGCATCCAGCGGGCGCGGGTCGTCAACATGGTATATCAGAGCGAAATCCGTGCGCCGCTCTTTAGACGTCGAGCTTGCGTCTGACTCGGTTTCGCTGAGTGCCACACAGGTTTCTGTGGGATTCGCTTCCTCAGAAGTCGCGAGTATGAGCGAGCAGTGCTTTTGGGAATTTGAGACGCAGCTAAACGAGAAGCAGACCTCTTCGAGGCCGCACAAGCTCATCAGCCAAGCTGCAAATTTATGCTTGGCCTGAAGCGCGCTCTGAGGTCCGTTGGAGTCCATCTGTGCGGCAAACGTATAGCCGACGGGCTTCGAGACCTCATCATCATCTCGAAACCGCCAAAGGTCGAGTCGAGGAAATCTTGTGCGTACGGATGCCGACATTGTTGCTAGGGAGAAGACGCCAACGATCAGTTTGTCCTTGATGTCGTCAGGAGGAGGTCGTGAGGATGAGAAGGAGCGACGTTGACGTGTTGCAGCTTGAGAATCTGGATGAAGCCTCGCAGCATGCCAGCCTTGAAGCTGAGGTGTTGCCCAGGCATCGGGCTTTTGGCGATCGCTTCGATCGTGAATGTCATCATGAGTTAGTCCAAATTGATCAGGAGTTGAGAGCTCTGACATCGATTATCCGTTCTGGCAGCATCGCCACCGGCATCCAGTGCCGATGTCAGTGTGCCAAATGCCGGAGAACTCTGGCACGCCATCGAGGCGTCGACATCACTGCCGCAGCTCCTCCATGGGCTTGAACAACCTAACCCATCGCCAAGAGCTCGACGGCAAGTCAATGCTAAAGGCAAGCAGCTGCATCAGCGCGCTTTACTGGTACCGCTGCGCGTCTTCCAACCCACCGACGGGGCTATGCAATGCGTTCGTTCCTGGGTCGATGACTTGCAGGAGATGAAAGATGATCAACTTCGACGAGGTGCGTGTGAGTGCTCAGAGACGGAAGCAAGAGGAAAAATCTGCGCTCATGAGCGATGTCATGTGCTCCCCCGACTTGCTTGGCGTGCGAAGTGTGGAGCAAGCATCGCTCGTTCCCGTCGCCTGCGAGAAAGGGTTAGGTACATGCATAATCAGATGACCCGGGCGAAACCAGATCGTCGCCCAGCTTGTCGGCGTACGATCAACGTGGGCCATGGCGTCCAACCGTGCAGATCAACAACGACCGCCGTCTTGCCTGCCTTCATCCTCTGATGACTGCCGCAGAGCTCTTTCTCTGTGGACTTTGTAGGAGCCAATTCTGGCCAGAGACGGATGTTTCCGAAAATGGCGGGGTCGTGAATGATAATCGCTGTGATGGTAGCGGAAGAGCCGTGTAAGTGTTGGGCGCCGCGCAACAGTAGGCCGCACACCGATCCGATGCTGCTAGGCTCGACCTGCATGCCACCAGCATGCAGCGGACAAGACACCAGCTCGATCCTCACCAAAGAAGCGCGCGCGCGCCCGCGCGTGTGTCTCGCGCGGAGCAAATTGGGGCAAAGCGCTTAACTGCGTGCATGCTCGCGCACGCCGCTCTAGTTGACAATTTTGAATTAGAATTTGAATCACGAATCGTGGATCAATGATCAAGAAATTGAATTTTCAAGAGGCCTTGATTTTCATTTTTGATTCGATTCGGATTGAAAATTGCTGCAATACATCACATCGAGAATGAGGTCACGTGATTTGCTGTGAGAACGTTTCTGCCAATCACGTGAATCTTGTGTGTCGATCTGATCAATTTGCCCTATTTCCGCCTAACTCGCTCGGACTCAAACTGCCAATCTTTCTCCACTCGCCACTCGCCACTCGATGCTCCGATTCACATTGTCCATCCCAAAAGGTCGCAACAAACGTGGTTGCTAAAAATCTTCATCACGAATGCGAGTTCCTGTCTCGTTTTCCTCCACGTCTGTGCTTGCAGGTGCCAAGCCACGCTAGCAGTCCAGTCGCGGGCGGCGCCTCAGCAGCAGCGTTGCGAGGATTCTCACAGCAGGCCGCGCAGATCGGAGGTTGGATTCGTGATTCTTGTTTCGCAGCTGCAAGTGGGACGGGCGATGACGCTACTGCACAGCGCGCAGCGGCGACTTGTCCGAGTCTTGGATCGAGGAAGAAATTTTAGGCCACAGCAAATGAAACGTCTTGATCGCCTGCTGCCTCGTCTTCCCCTGTTGTGATTGCACATTCTTCTAGCTGCTGCTGCCGCTCCAACGTACATACCTACCAAGCTCAAATCTTGAAGCGCGTGCTGCATGCCACCAGAGCAGTTCATCAGTCAAGAACGCAAGCCCGAGTCTGAGTCTGAGTCGTGACGTGAGTCGCTGTGAAAGCCCGAAGCTGGGAGAACGCTAATTTTATCAGATGTTGGTTCCTACATCGAGTTCGAATATGCCTGACTATTCTTGATTGACAGCCGGCAAAGCTTGTCGACATCGAGGCAAGCAGGAAAGTTCGGGCACCATGCCGCCTGGCGAATCTTGCGAACATGGAGGGGTGGGTCCAGAGGGTCCATCAAAGTACTGTACGTCATGGTCCATCAGTGTCCTGACAGGCTTTCCCAGATTCGTCTGCGCTCCTCGGAAGAAATTTCTGAATGAAGCAGAAAGTGCAAGGTGATCCCGAGTTCGCGCCTCTTCACGTGGCAGGAGCATGGGCATCACCGACCTTCAAGAGATGCATCGTTGAGATCACCGGCCACTTGTTTTGTTACTGGGGCCACCCCGTACTTACCTCCACCCACTCCATTCTCACCTTGCTCTGTCCTCCATTCCACACCTGTAACCCAAAGCGTCGACAGCAATGTCTGCTGCGAGTGCAGACCAGTATCCGCCGCGGGTGTGGTACCGCAAGGTACCGCTGGTGCGCTGCGCCCCCATCCTCGATCCCCTCTCCGAGCCGGCCGTGGTCAGCAGCGTCAATAATCAAGATGTTGACTCCATCGCAGATGCTGCATGCTATGCGACACCCGTATTCCCAGAGGTGCATGCCAGTTGGCTCTCTCTGCTCACTTTCGGATGGCTTGGCAGGATCCTATCCATAGGGTACACGAGGCCATTGCAAGCGGAGGAGCTGTACTCGATGCCTGAGCATCGCCGAGCACACCTGTATGCCGACAAACTGGAACAGGCGTGGGAGCGCCGAGTAGCCATCGCCGAGCAGAAGAACGCTCGAAAGACCGAACCAGGGCTCGCATCCAAGCTCGCCTGCCTTCGACCCTCTACGATAGTAAGCAGGCTCAGGGGCCAGCCTGTAGCGGCGAGGCAGCCGCATCGGCCAAGTCTGACGCTCGCTCTCAATGAAGTCACACTCTCCTGGTTCTGGGTGGGTGGAGCATTCAAATTCTTGGGCGACATGGCATTGATTACCAGTCCTCTACTCGTTCGAGCCATCATTGATACTTTGGGCGACCAATCGCCTCAAGCACAACGAGATGGCTTCGGCTTAGCGGTTGGCCTTTTTCTGCTGCTTGTGGTATCGGTCTTTGGCAACGTTCACGGATTCTACAGGTCTTACTCGACAGGCATTGCTCTTCGTGGTGCCCTGATTCACGTCATCTTTCGGCGAGCTACACAACTATCGGAGAAAGCACGGGTTCGAGACTCTCTGGGCACCGGCAAGCTGATGAGCCTCGTCAGCGCCGATGTGTCAAGGATAGACTTTTGCTGCGGCTACTTTCACATGGGCTGGACCTCCTTGCTGCAGATCATAGTCTGTCTGGCGCTCAGCATTTGGACACTGGGCTACAGCGCACTGCCGGGCTTTGGTTTGATCGCGCTTCTTTATCCGCTTCAGAACGTCATGGTGCGCAAGCTCTTCGAACTGCGCCGCAAAAGCTTGGTATTTACAGACGCGCGTATCAAGGCCATCGTCGAAGCTGTGGCTTCCATCCGCCTGATCAAGACATACGCCTGGGAACCTGCCGTCTTGTCACGAATCTCAAAGACCAGGGGCGGTGAAATGGGCTACTTGCGCAAGCGACTGATTCTTCGTTCCATCAACACTGCTGTCAGCTTCACCGCTCCAACTCTGGCAGCTGTAGTGAGCTTTGTCACTTTCAGCGCTGTTGGAAACTCTCTGGAATCGGGCAAGATCTTCTCGGCTTTGACCTTTTTCTTGCTTCTTCGGACACCGCTCCAGATGCTTCCGATCGTGCTCAGTGCTCTTGCGGACGCAAAAGCAGCAGTAGATCGGCTCGAGGCGTTTTTGCATGCGGATCTGCGCTCGCCATATGACGCAGCCGGACCGCAGATCACTCCGCTTGATCGGATGCCGCAGGCAAATGACATGGTTGCCATCGAAGACAGCGTCTTCGCTCATCACGACGACGATCTGGAGAGCGAGTCCGCAGGCGAGAAAGTGGCCCAGCCTGCTGGAAGGAATCAACTGGCGACTCGGCTGACCATCGATTCATTCCACGTGAAAAGAGGTCAGCTTGCTTGTGTGGTGGGGCCGGTAGGCTCGGGAAAGTCTTCTCTACTTCGCGCCCTGATTGGAGACATGCAGCCAGCTGGTCAGGCCGGCACCGGAGCATTGGTCGCAGGCAAAATCTCATATTGTCCGCAGACTGCGTGGCTGTTGAGCGCGAGCGTGCGTGACAACATCTTGTTTGGACGGCCATATGAGGAAGTCCGATATCAAGACATTCTACGCCGCTGCTGCTTACATGCCGATCTTGCGACCCTCTCGCACGGTGACGAGACGGTCGTTGGGGAAAAGGGTATATCCCTTTCTGGCGGTCAGAAACAGAGAATCAGCCTTGCTCGCGCTTTGTACAGCTCAGACACGAAAGTCCGCCTTCTCGACGACTGTTTCTCGGCTCTTGATGCCCAGGTCGGCAAGGAAGCATTTGAGGAAGGCTTGTTGAAAGGGCGTCAATATGGCGACGCCACCGACGTTACTACCATCCTAGTAACACATTCGTTGACACTACTGGCTAGGGCCGATATCATCTTCTACATGGATGGAGGCTCAATCGTCGAGCAGGGTACGTACGCACAGCTCATGCAAGTACAAAACGGACGCTTGGCCAGTCTCGTCAGTCAACACGGCAAGAGCGAAGAATCTGTACAAGAAAGCGCTGCTGAAGCTGCCGCGGAAAGTCAGACACCTTTCAAAGCCGGCGATGCCGAGCAAAAGCCCCACACAATCGCCGATGGCGGTGCAGAGGCGAAGACGGCGGCGCAGTCGAAGGACACGGCGATCATGCAAAAGGAAGAGCGTCTGGTGGGCTCAGTCACTAAGCGCACATACTTGAACTACGTCCTACTCGGTTACCCCCTCCTCACCGCACCGCTGTTCATCGTCTCCATCGTTGCTTATCAAGCAACGACTATCCTGAGTCCATTTTGGCTCAATTGGTGGCAAGGGCGCACTTTGCGGGGCGTTTCAAACGATACGTACATGGCCGTCTATGCCGCACTGGGTGTGGGGCAGAGCCTCGGCTTATTCTGCATGAGCGCATCATTTGCAATGTTTGCGTACTACGTTTCCAACGCCATTCATGCCAAGGCGGCAAAGAGGGTGATGCACGCTCCGATTTCCTTTTTTGACACTACACCTCAAGGACGCATCACCCACCGATTCAGCAAGGACATCGATGCGATCGACAATATTGTTGCGGAGACGTTGCGCCTCTTCATCAGCACGACAGTGCAAGCTCTCGGATCCATCGTCCTCGTCGCCATCATCTTGCCTCCATTCCTCGCAATCGCTGCGTTCGTGCTGTTGGCTTACGTCTGGACAGGAATGTACTACAGACCCAGCTCGAGAGAGCTAAGACGCCTCAACAATCTCTTGAGGTCCAAGATCTACGAGCACTTCAGCGAAGCCTTGTCTGGACTCGTCACCTTACGGGCGTACGATGCCTTGGCTCTTTTCGTACGCGAAAACGGGCGACGTATCGACACCGAGAACAAAGCTTACTGGTTGTCCATTGCGTGTCAACGCTGGCTGAACCTGAGGCTGGACATGTTCGGAGCCGTGCTCTGCCTCGGCACCGCTCTCTTGGTCGTCGGTCTCAGAGACACCATCTCCCCCGGGAAAGGTGGCGTGGTGCTATCTTACATGGTCACGGTACAGAGCGTCTTTGGCCAGATGATCCGACAGTCAGCAGAAATCGAGAACAACATGAACAGCATCGAAAGGCTGCTGTATTACGCAAACGAGGTGGATCAAGAACGTCCTCATCACGTCAAGAGCATCGACAAGTCGCTCGAAGCTGCAAAGTGGCCTCAAAAGGGTCACGTTAGATTCGATGGACTCACTGCAAGCCATCGAAAGGGACTGGCACCAGCCTTGAACCATGTCAACCTTGATATCCAACCCGGGCAGAAGATTGGGGTTGTGGGACGTACGGGCGCAGGTAAGACGACGTTGTTGTCTGCTCTGCTCAGGATGATGGAAGCTTCCGAAGGCGAGGTCACCATTGATGATCAAGATATCAGCGCGATTGGCCTATCCCTGTTGAGAAGAAGCATCTCGGTGATCAGTCAGGATGCTGTACTCTTTAGGGGAAGCTTGCGGTACAATTTGGACCCTTTCGATGAGCACGATGATGCCCATCTCTGGCACGCGCTTCGCCAAGCAAAATTGACAGCCGTCCAAGCAGTTGTCGAGACGGAGCAGACGCTGAGTGAGGATGTGAAAGTGCACGTCGATCGTGCCAAAGAGATTCAGACAGCCAAAGCAAAGGGTCTAGACCTCGACATGGAGATTCTCGAAGACGGTAGCAATCTTTCGCAAGGCCAGAGAGCCTTGGTCTCGATCGCCAGAGCGCTTGTGAAGAACGCGAGGATCGTGGTGCTCGATGAAGCTACTGGTGAGTGAAGTTTGGGCTTGGCACGAGTTTGGGAAGCCTTTGGCACATCACTGACGACGCTTCGGTTATCGCGATGCTTGCAGCCTCTGTGGATACCGACACCGATGCACATATACAAGCGATGCTGCAGACCTCGTTGGTGGACTGCACAGTGATCACAGTTGCGCATCGTCTCGACACAGTCGTGGGTCGCTCAGATGCGATTTGCGTCATGGACAAGGGAAGAGTGGCAGAGTATGGAGAGCCTGCCGCATTGTATCGACAAGGTGGCATTTTTGCTCAGCTGTGCGCCAGCGCATCCATCAACGAGACAGACATAAAGAAAGCCAAAGAGATTGCCGGAAGAGTGTAGGACAGGATGTACATTACAAACAAGCGGATTGCGCTCTAACCACTTTAGCTCTGTGTAATTGGATCATAGATTCGCGAGCAGGCGTAGCGAGACACGATACCCTGGCTGCGAGAAGCATTGTTGCAGACAAACTGAGCAGAAAGAGAGACGCACAAGGAAATTTGTTTGCCAGTGCACCATTCTTCGCCTGTGACTTCATCAGACAGGCAGAGCACGACTCGGCGCTAGGCAGCACAGCTTCAATTTCTTTGAGCAAGCGCGCAAGCGCGCAAGGGCCAAAGTCAATCCCCACTCCCGCCGATCGCCCAATAATGGCGACATTCGTCGGCAAGACGCCTCTGCTCGTCGGTGAGGGTACTTGCAGGCCGCTAGCGCTTTCACCCAGCTGTGCGGGGCCAGGCAAGCTCGATCCGACTTGCGATGCTCGACGCAGAGGATGCCTTTCAGCTGCTGCAAAGTCCACGCTGGACAAGTTCGAGTGACGTTGAGGAGCGGCTCGGTGATGTGTCGAAAAGGGTGGAACAAGGCGCGTCGCGTCGGGTTCCCATGTATGCCGTGCCGAGGAAAGAGGTAGCCTCTGGCGTGGTTGTGTGCGCGAGCAAGAGCAGAGTCAAAGTGGGGGCATAGCACCAGGGGGAATTCCAAACAGCTCGCAAAGATGCGGCCCACGATGCATTTCTCAAACCCGTGCGTGCAGGTACAAGCCCCGACCTTCTTCACCTATAGCTGATCGCAGCAGAGGCTCTTGATTGCCCGCAGCTTAATTGGCGCGCTTGCGCATGCGATACATCTCCCACGGGGGGTACGTACGTGTTCTCGCCAGTCTGTCCTTTCCCCCTCATTCTGTGCGTGCTCTAGTCCGCACAGCGTCCCTCCTGAAAGCTTCTTTGCACGATCCGCAGCAGCCTCGCTGATCGAGTCGTTGTGCGTACATCCCACATGAACCTTTCAGACTGTCCTGCCTCCACAACCCTTCTCTGCACCCACCAAACACATGCGCCTGACCAGCAGCGACAGACCAGCATCTCGCGTTCGGGTCTTTTTTGCGGAACGAAAAAGGAAAGGATCGACCGCGTTCGTCGGGTGCAGGTTTGCAAGGGTACGCGAAGAGGAGGAAGGGAGCGGGCCAAGGTGGGGTCATCAGCGGCCTCAGCAGGAAGACGCGGGTTACATGGCGGTGCAAAGCTTTGGCAAGATCAAAGAGTGCGCGAATCATGGGCACTGCGGCATGGGGACGCAAGGGTTGCATCGCTGGGCCGCAAATCAGCCCGCCGCCAAGGAGCCAAGCCAAGCCAGCCTCGTCTTCAAGACGCTCGATGCGCCACCCCTCGAGACGAGAGCGTGGTGCCGCTGCGCTGCGTGTTTTTACTCGCTCAATTGCCAAGTCGACTAATCCGCTCTCACAACACACAGCAGGTGATCGCAAGTTCGCGCAAGAGAAGACAAGTCGCGGCGGTTTCTTGATCGACAAGCTTTCTCGCAGGCGGAGGCGACTCGACTCCGCCCCCTGCTGTTTGATCCCGCGCAGCTCTGCACATTTCCGATTTGCATAAAGTCTGAAACGACGATGAGGCAAATGTTGCATTGATGCGTAGGCTTTAGCTCTGCGAAACGAGGTTGACAGCGCGGCATGGCCGCTGATTATGATGCTTTGCAAACGAACATCCAGAACCCAGCGTACCTGACCGATCTATACTTGATGTGCTGTGCGGCAAGTGTTGCACGAGTCTCCAGCCACATCAGCTATCCTGCGCATTTTTCCGAGCCGCGCAAACACGCGCCGAAGGCAAACTCACCTCGAAGGGGCAAAGTCAGCTGCTCCACATCATTGATGATGACCTGGTGCAATCTTCCCCGGAACAGATATCTGACCAACAAGTGTTTCCTTTCTCCCATACAAGGATCAAAGAAGCCCAACAAAGATGACTGAGGGGCGAACGCCAGGTGAATCGAAGCGGATTCAGTCTAGGAAGCAGTCCAAGCGCACTTCGTCGTTTGCTGGCCCACACCGCCCCGCCCCGCCCCGCCCAAACCGTTCGCTCACCTTTGCTCTTCCGCCATGAATCGTGATCTGATCTCTATGCGCCAAAGCCTGCAAAGGTATCCTCACATCCCACACATCCACCTCCTCCTCCTCCTCGATCTCTTGCGCCCCAATCACATGCGTTCCTTGCCAAGCCTCTCTATACACCTCTTCAAAGTCCCTGCTAGCCACCTGCTGCGCTCCAAGCAGCACCTCCTCCGCCTCTCCCAACGCTCTACCGAAATGCTCCTTGCGGCCATACAAGGCGCTCAGCACGAGCAGTCCATTGCTATCCCACGCCCGCCTCGCCTTGAGCCTGGCGCTATTGTTCAAGACCAATCTGGCCTCCTTTGCCGCCTCCAATCGCTCTTTGATCAGCAGCTTGTTCCTGCCCCTAAGCTCTCTGAGCCTATTGGTGATCCTGCTCCTCTTGCTCGGCTTCAAGTAGAAGTGTTCCAAAGCGAACAAGGCAGCAGCAGGAACGATCAAAAAGCCCAGCGCAAGGTCCGATCTGAATTCCGGCGAGATCAAAACGGGCACGCTGAGCTTCTGGCCCAATCGCGATACGCGGATGCGCAAAGTCAGACCGGGCCTTGGAATGCCTGCCGAAAGTCCCAACATCAACTTTGTGCTCTCCGTCACTCTTCTTTCCGCAGACAGGGACACATCCACACCCTGCGCCGCACCGATGGAAATGCCCGACTTGATGCGCGCTCCTCCAAGCAGCGCTAATCGCGTTCCGCGGGAAAAGGAGAGCGCAGGTCCGAGGGACGATACGGTGGTTTGAGCTGTCCAACCCTTGTCGGGCGCGGATTGGCTGGTCAAGCCGATCGTGATGCTTGGCGGCTCTTGCTGCATGAGCGGAACTCCCGCTCCCCAGCTGGTCAAGGGCAAGACGTAGTGGCCCAATTTGAAAGAGGTGAAGCCGGTCAAGGTGGACTTGGAGGAGAGCCTTTGTCCGTACGTCACGTTCAGGTCGGGCGGTGCTGCGAGTGACTGCTGTGTGGCTACAAAGGTGAAGAAGCTGATTTGTGGGGGGGGGGGAGGTCAGCGAAGCAAAAGGACTCGAGATGCGTCAAAAGTCAACAGCACCACCTGCACACTCACGAGAGCTGGTTGAGGTCCCAATGCGCCTTTGCGGTGGCCACGTGAGGTTTGAGAGCGGTGCAGTTGAATTCGCTCCACAAGCGCGGACTCCACTGCGTCTTGATGCTGCCGATCAGATTGCCCGCGCCCGCGCCCGCTCTGCTGATCATCTGCGCGTTGAGCGTAGCCCTGCTGTTCTGGCCCACTGGCACTTCGAATCCGTGCCTGCCCACCAGCTGGGTGCAGCCGACCCTGTTGAGACGTTCAGAGAGGCGCAGAGGTCCAGTCGAGCCCAATTTGCGCGGTACGCGACCAGCATGACAGAACAGCGTGCTCGCGTCGATCTTGCACTCGAAGTCGCCTCTGCTCTTGACCAGCGCCTCTGCATCTTCGGCCGCTTTGCGCATGGCAGCCCTCTCCAATTCCATGCGCATCTGCCTGGCATCGGGCGCGTGATTATCGCGTGTGGCGGTGAGAGCCCAAGATTGGCTCAATGCTCGCAAACCCAAGTGATCGTACACTGCTCGCTTCTCCTCGTCCGACAAGACCTCGTAAGCTCTCTGCACTGCTCGGAAACGCGCTTCAGCTTGCGATTTGAGCGCGATGGGTTGCTTGTCGGGGTGCAGCAGCACAGCCATGCTCCTCCAAGCTTCTCTGATCTCCTCTGCGCTCGCATCCCTCGACACGTTCAGCATGACGTACAGATCTTCCTCTTCCGCTTCCTGCTGCTCCTGCTCCTGCTCTTGCTCTTGCTCCTGCTCCTGCTCCTGCACTCCTTCGCCCGCGCTGAATCGTTGTGCCTGCTCAGCACGTCGTCGACGTCGAGACGCATCGTCTCCCACTGCAACGCCCGCGAACCTGTGCGCGTCCCTAAAAGGTCTTCCTCCAAAGGCAGGCTCCTCCTCCTCCTCCTCTGCCTCTTCGTGCACGTGCCTCGACCGAGTCGATCCGGCGGAGGTGCTGGCGTTGGCGCGGGGATGAGGTCGCGCTGAAGAGTTGCTGCGACTTTCGACAGGGATGGAGTGCGCATCGATGTGCGGAGCAGGATGAGAAGGTGGCGATGCTGATGATGATGATGATGATGATGATGGTGGTGGTGGTGGTGATGATGATGATGATGCTGCTGCTTCCTCTCCGCCAAAGTACTCTTCCCCACTCAGAGGAGCATAAGGATCCACGTCTACGTCTTCTTGCTCTTCATCTTCCTCTTCCTGCTCCTCTGCCTCTGCACGTGATGCTTCAGCGGAGCTGCTGCTGCTGCGTGCCGAGTCGTCATCCCTGCCCATCCACTGCTGCTGATCACCGATGCCTGAGCTGAAGGAAGCACCTGCAGAGGAAGACATGCTCGGCTCCTCAACTTCGAGATCCTCAACTGTCGCGATTCGCGATGCGTGAGCGTGGGCGTGGGGCGTGGGGCGTGGGGCGTGGTGCGTGGTGCGTCAGGGCAAAAGCGAGTTTTGCGAGGAGTTTGCGAGGAGTTGCGAGGGGGCTTTTGCGGCAAAAAGTTGCGAACAATCAAGAAAATGGGGCGTCTATTCTATGCTTTGCACCTGGTTGGCCCAACTTTTTTGCCCCCTAGTACCGCCCCCCGCCTTCCTTCTCCCTTTCCCCTCTCCGCAGCAGGACTCGTACAGCTGGGGAGGGAGAGAGAGAGAAAGTGTGTGTGTGTGTGTGGGATCGAATGGCTCCGAATTGAGAAGCTCTTGAAAGTTGCAAACGATTGCACTTTTGTCGAATTGTGAATCGTGAATCGTGAACCGTGAATCGTGAATGTGCATGTGCACGTGAATCAATGAATGTGAATGTGAATGTCGAGAGGTGAGTGATGAGTGAGCGCGCGCGCGTGAACCCCCGCGTCGGTCGTGCTTACCTACTGCTACTACGACGCCCGCGCGCGCGAAGAGCATTCATCAAGATTCAATTTGCCGCCATCTTGGCAATGCACGTGATTCGCCAAACCAGCATGCAGGGGCCAAAAGACTCACACTCATCACTCAACTTTGACTCACGACTCTGATCAGACTCGTGCCTGCAGAGTCATGCGTAGGCAGGTCGTAAGTCAAACCCGCAAGCCAAAGGCTTCCGACACCATTCCACTGCAAACACCAGCAACACACGCGCACGCACGCACACAGCGCGGAAGAGAGACCTGGATTGGAGAAAAGTGGCCATGACAAAAGACGATTGAGCGCGTGCCGCAGCGTTGAGAGCGGACCAGAGTGACTAACGTTGCATATGTGATACAATATGTGCGATGGGATGTGTGTGTATGGGAAGGGGGAAAGGGGAGAAATGGTCGAGAATCTTTGAAAGGGGGGGGGGGTGAAACAGAAGGGGCGCCCAAGTGGGAGACGATCAACGGGAACAGAAGAGATTCAAAAGGTCGGGATTGAACAAGGAATGCGGCGGCCCTCTACGGAGCGAGAAAGGAAGCAGCGAGACGGGGGAGGGAGCAGACGGCGCGTTGAGCGGCGACTTACGAGGCCGAGACGGAGTGGACGGACTTGCAATGGACAGGGCGAGGCGAGGTGGGTACGTTTGGCGTCGCTCCACCTCATTGCTGAGCCCGTTCAGGGTTCCAACAACCAAGGTTTGGTGATGTAGTTGCGGATCGAGTCGGGCAGGACAACGACGACATTTTTGCCCTGCACGCTACCAAACTTTTCGTATCCCTCTCCTCCCTGCTGCAAGAAGCGCATCGCAGCGGCCATGGCAGCTCCCGAACTACCTCCGCAAAGCAGACCCTCCTGCCTGATCAGTCTCCTGGCAAATTCAAACGACTCTTCGTCCTTCGTCTTGATCCACGTTTGGATCTGAGACTTGTCCAGCGAGTTGGGCACA
Organism: Ceraceosorus guamensis; assembly: GCF_003144195.1. Classification (NCBI taxonomy): domain Eukaryota; kingdom Fungi; phylum Basidiomycota; class Exobasidiomycetes; order Ceraceosorales; family Ceraceosoraceae; genus Ceraceosorus; species Ceraceosorus guamensis. Next base: position 840 of record NW_020290118.1, on the reverse strand, counting down.
AAATCGTATCCGATCCCTTCGATCTTGTACGCGCCCGTCTCTCCGTCTGGGAGCGTGTTGAGCGTGGCAGGTTCGGCCAACGTCGATCCGAACGGGTCCACACCCACGACGTGCAGGTTTGGGTTGTGATCCGATTCGCGCAGGCGCGTAGCCATACCGCTGATGGTGCCGCCCGTCCCCACACCGGCGACGAGCACGTCGACGACTTTGGAGTGGTCCGCGTGCTCTTCCGCACGGACCACAGTGGGCACAGATGCGGGCGCAGGCTCACTTGTACCGACGCCAATCTCCAGGCCGCTGAGGGAGGGCGGAGGAGTGGAGTCAGGCGTCGGCAGACCAGCCTTGGCTTTGTCGTCGGAAGCCACCTTGGTCGGCACAGCCACTGGTTGCTTGGGTGGGGCGATGCCGTTGGCGATAGCGTCAATGATCTCTTGCGCAGTGTGTCTGTGAGCCAGCGGATTGTTGGGATTATTGTACTGATCCAGAATCACCGCGTCCGGGATTTCTTTGGAGAGCCTCTTGGCCACCATGATGTTGGAGCGCGGATCGTCGTGAGCAGCTTCAGTGGGAGTGCGGACCACCTCCGCTCCCAGAGCCTTGAGCGTAGTGACTTTCTCAGCAGACATCTTTTCGGGCAATACAATGATGCATCGGTAACCTTTGATGGCTGCAGCCAAGGCTAGTCCTACACCCGTGTTGCCAGACGTAGGCTCGACGATGACCGACTTTCCGGGAATGAGAAGGCCCTCTGCTTCCGCGTGCATCAGCATGTTGCCCGCAATGCGATCCTTGACGGATCCGCCAGCATTGAAGAACTCGCACTTGACCACTGCATCGAGC
>NW_020290117.1:0-42385 GCF_003144195.1 Ceraceosorus guamensis | reverse complement strand
GGGCGACATGGCGCTGCATACTTCGTGCACCGGGCCCTCCATCACTTGCGCAGGTGCACAGCACGAAGGGCAGAGCGCAGAACAGGGCTCCTGACTACTACTATATGGGTCCTTCCGGTGAGACTCATGCTCCATCCGACGTCGAGGGAGGGAAACGTTCTTTCAAGCACGACGAAGCTTGCAATTCTCCGCCTAACGTTCGTACGCGCGACCGGTCACAGCGAACACATCCGCCTGTGCATCACAACAGGTGTGTGCATTACAGTACCTGCAGATAGCCTGTCGAGTGCGCGTGCAGAGCGTTGGCAGACGAAACCGTTGCCGGTGTTGTACGGGCGACCGTTGGTGCTCGTCACCTGCTTACCACCGTTCAAGTCAAGCGAAGCGCATGACTGCAGGAGGAGCGTTCCGCCGGATGTTCTTTTGGCGGGCGGGCCTCGAATCAGCATGCCACGACAGCAGCGTGCATTCACGAGTGAATGGCCTTAATCTTGATTTTGATGTCGATTCAAATATTTCGAGCTAACGTTGGGATATGCAGGCCGCAGATCTCACAGCATGCTGTACCGGTGGGCGATTCCCGAATCACGTGTGTGGCGCGGTCATGAATGCAGTCAAAGTCAGTTTTGAGTCAAAGTCGGTTGGCTAGCGTTGCTGTGTGTGCGTCGGGTTCTCGGAGGCGCGCGGGTCGAGGAAGAATTGTGAAACGTGACCAGCAATTCGTGATTGGTATGTAACTCTGACTCTGACGTGAGTCAAAGTCTGGAGTCAAAAGTTTGAAATGATGAGTCTTTCAAGGCTCATCAGCTTGGGCTCACCAGCGTTCAATGTTGTATGTCTGCTTCGCCTTCCGCTGCCGGACGGACCGCCATACTGGTCCTCTAAGAACATTCAAAGTCTCAAAGTCTTGAGTGAGGCAAGCTACTGCTCATGGTCAATTCGAGGATCATTGCCTCGTGAACGCTGAGAATCGCCAAGACGCTGGCAAGGCTCAGAGCCAAAGGGACAAGGGGCATTGAGCGCGAAGGCGTCTTCTCGAGGCGTCAGGATGCCTCTCAGACCGCTTGTTTGTGAGTGGACGAATTGCACTCGAGCACTGCACACAAGCCATCAGTCAAAGGCGACCATGAAGCTCAGCATGGCACGGCATATCTCTTGATTTTAGCAACAATTGCTCTCTTCTCCAGAGGCTTCTTGTCGAGACCATGGGCGTCCAGCGTGGAAATCAAGGGCATGGAAAGATTTTTGGACATCCTGTACGACGACAGACGGCGGAAAGATGGCAGGGGAATCCTGACGTGTAAGCTTTGCGTAGTGCAAAATTCCATCGAAATGGTAGGGAGACGCTAATCGCCCCCTGCTGCCTTTACGATATTTGCTCCTCTTCAGACGCCAATCACATTTCTGTGTAAGTAAAAGATCGACTCGCTAAAAGGCTTCGCTTGCACTCAGTTGCAATTCTGTATCTCATGGTCGTAGAATGGATGATCCCACAATCTTTGGCAAGCTGCCTTTCAGCACCTTTCAGCGACAAGAGACCACGCGCTGGACTTTGGGCGCAGCGGACATTATGTTCACCAATGCGTGCGTGTATGCGCCACAGACTCCCGCGACACTCGGGCTGACCGTCCAACCTCTTCTTGGACCTGACCCCTCCAAGCCTTTTCCGGTACTTTTTCACGCACGGTCAGGTGTTGTCCACCGATCGAGGGCGAGGGGTGTTTCAACCTTCGATAGACACAGCAATAGACAAGCTCTTGACGGGCCAATGGGTGCATATATTCCCCGAAGGTTATGTCAACATGTCCCGCAAGGCCATCTGTCGCAGGTTCAAGTGGGGCATTGGAAGACTGCTGCTCGAATCTCATCGAGAACAGACGCCAATCGTGATACCCATCTGGATCGAGGGGCTGGACGCCATGATGCCTGAACCTAGAAATCACCCGAGATGGATGCCCAGACCGGGTGCAAACATCAAAATCACTTTCGGCGATCCTGTAGAATCTACGCTAGGGCCATTGCTCCCATCCAAGGCATCAGCATCGCGAACACCGTCATCGCCGATTTCCTCAGATCAAGCTGCAAGCACTGTGTCGATGTCCGACTCGCGTTCTATCTCGCGCGCAAGCGGCTCTTCGGTGTCAGACGACATTTCTTCCTTCTCTTCGTCCATAGACACCGATTACCCAGCGCCAACATCGGACAAGTATCCCCCACCCACTCCGCTAGCTCCTCCGCCGCCTGGCGGCTACGCTTTGCCACAAGCAGGCAGTCGGTCCCATAATTCTTTAGCTTCCGGAGCAGATCAGCCCGAAGCCAGGTTGCTTCGCAGCCGGCTGGCTGCAGCACTTAGGGCTCGCTTACTTCAGCTAGGCGAGAAGAGCGCGGGCAAGGAATTGAGAGGTTTGGTGCATACCCTCATGAAGGAAGAGAGGATAGAGTAGCATGCGATCTGGAATGCATAGACTTTCAGTCGCTCAAGTGTTATGTGAAAGACTTGATGGTGCGATATTCCGCTGCGGTCTCCATGCATCATTTGCAGAGGGTCGAATTTCTTGGCGCCATGCTTCAAAGAGCCGACGTAGAAGCAACAAATCTGATCAGTGCTACATCTGTCTCCTCAAGCAGCTACGTGAATGCATGCATTGGCTCGCCGGAGTCGCAACGTTCGTCGCTCTTGCACATGGCCGCTGGTCACAGAGCGCAGCGAACGCAGCGTAGTTGCGCTCTAGGTTCAGGATGCCTTGACCTTCTCTGTCTCCCAGATGCTGAGTGCCACAAAGGATACGGAAGCAGGTGGCGTATTAGTCATGCGCTCTGACTGCGGTGATGCCCGCCTGGGATGCCCGCCTGAGATGAGCGCTGCTCGTACTCACGATGAAGTTGCGTAGCCTGCAGGGGCCTTGGGATCTATCTGTGGGCGAGTGGACAAGTAATGGGTGGTGAACAAGTGGAGTGATGGGTAAGCGAAGGAATAGCAGCGCTGCTGATTCACCATCCGACCCGTCCTCGAATGAATGGTGATGTCAGGCTCTAGTACCACTCACACTTTGCCCTCTATACTTCCCAGTCAGCCTCTCATCCCTGCGCATCATCATCTCGTCCCAAGTGTCAATGTTGTGACGCAATGGCTATGGGCGGGAAAAGTATTTGTTAGCCCTGGATGGTGTGCTGAGTCACGTAACGAGAACAATGAGGTCGAATGGCGGCGGTCGCTTCGCAGTATGCGTCCCATGTATGAGCAACCATCCTCGTGCGAGACCCTTGTTGCTAAGGTACCTCTCGTACGTGCATAGCTCCCGACCAGGCGAATTCCAGCTGTCCGATAGGGCATTCACGCCGCATCAACAAGGATGCCGATTCATCCTGGCGAATTCGACACTGCTGCCCTTCATGTCGAGATGCCGCAACTCGGATGAGACCCACTCACCCTTCCACCATTAGCAATGTGAGAAGCGAGGTTGTAACCCGTACCAGTGACGCCGAACATGACCACCACCAACCCCATAGGGATCATCGCTTCCCAGGGAACAGGCATCGTGTCTGGCTGTGCGAAGTCGAAGGCTGTGAAACGGCAAAGTGTGGTCTGAGAGGACTGTGCGATGACCTGCGAGTAGAGCGTGATGCTGCAGTCTCGAGTCAAGAGTCCTGGTGACTTGTGATGGACAGGGTGGTTGATGGTGCACCATCGAATCGGAGCTATGAAGCTGGCACGCAGGCTGGCGATGCCCAATCACGCGCTGCGCGCTCGCTTGCTGCTCCTGGAAGGCGCATACGCGGGATGGCCACGTGATTTTTGAAATCCTTGGTCTTCTCATCACCAGGCTGGCTGCTCAAAAGAGGCGTGCTTCTGACCCAACGTTCAGACTGTAATCAATAATGATTGATCACTCATCTTGGTGTCCATCTTCACACCATCCAGCACACCGCGCTGCACGTGTTGGCTCCCCTTGCCCTACTCTACCACAGCCTCGCTCTGGCGAATCCAAGCAGCGAGGTCCGCTTGCACGATGTATCTTCTGGGAGCGCACCTGCCAGACGACAAGCTGGTGCGGATCGCCCTGACAGCCTTCTACGGCATAGGCTACAGCCAAGCAAGCAAGCTTTGCTCTCGTCTTTCGTTGCACAAACATGCCAAAGTAGAGAACCTTACGGATGCTCAGATCAACCTTTTATCCGCCTACCTTTCCAGTCCAGGCTCTATCCCTGCAAGACCAGCCAATCCCACCACTCCAGATGTCAATTTCATCTTGAGCGACTCCGGCTCCACTTCTTCCTCGGCCTCGCCTTCGGCTGGTCCAGGAGCAAGCTCCGGGTCTGAGGGTAGCTCTGCATCAGACGCGAAGCTGCCTCCGAGCCAAAGACATAATCCTGCAGACGATCCTCTCAGGTCAATCGTACTGGAAGCGGATCTTCGACGGGTGCACGTCGCCAACATTACGCATCACAGGACGGTAGGGTCTTATAAGGGAAGAAGACACGCTCAAGGTTTTCCTGTCAGAGGTCAGAGGACTCAGACGAATGCTAGGACCGCAAAGAAGCTCAACAGGATAGAGAGGAGAGGCTTCAGCACGTGAGTATTGCCGCCCGGGACATGGGATTGCCAAGTGGAAGCCCTGCGAGGTGCAACATCAAGCGCACATGAAGCGATTGCTACGAGACAAGGCTGCTCGCTTCTGTGATAGGAGGCGGGTCTCACACGATAGGGCAGGAGCAAAAACTGACTTCTTTTGATTGGAACTTGCCTTCTCTCGGCAGGTCCACCTTCGCTCAGAGCACTTCGAGCACTTCATCGTCTTCGCGTAGCCCAGGACCAGTCACGGCTCTCATTGGTAGCATGGCACGACCTCGATTCGCTCAGCTCAGGAATGCGGACGCACCGCGATAATGCGGAAGCGCACTTAAAGTATCCCACGATCACTTCGACGCCTTCCGCGAAGCCCGCGTGGCATGGCAATCAATGGTTCTAGTCCAGGCAACACGTGCAATTGCGAGATGGATGTGTGATTGTAAGATTGTAATGCGTGGCTGATACAAATTCAGGACCTGTAGACGAGCGACGAGGATGGTAGACGTGGTCAGCGATCAAAGAGCTTCCACAAGGCCTTTACTTTTGCATCCTTCAGGACCAGCTCACCTGTAATCGCCGTTGATCTGTAGACAACACGAGGCCAGGACGGGAAATTTAGGTAGGCGCTTAGCTCAAATGCACGCACGTTCCACTTCGAGTGACTCAGCGTTTGCTCACAGAAATGTACTCTTTGCTAAAGTCGCAAGTCCAGTAGCAAGCCTCCTCCTTAGCACTTTCGGCACCGAAGCTGCCGCCTTGAAGATCGACCACAATGTTAATGTCTTCCAAGGCTAACAGGCGGCCTGCCTTCTCCTCGTCGACTGCTTGCGGAGCGCCATCTTTGAGCACTACGAGTGTCTCGTGTGTCTGCCCACCATCGGATGCGCCTTCTGGAGGTACAAAGGAGACAGTGACCCGCGTAGGATCGATTTGCCATTCCTGCGCTGACGACTCGAGCTGAGGCAAAGGGGCGTAACCCACAGCGCACAGTATCCTTCCCCAATTCGCATCGCCCCCGTGCAGAGCACACTTGACCAACGCGGAAGTGCTGATGCTCGAAGCGATGGCGTGTGCATGTTCGAAAGTGGGCGCATTCTTTACCTTGATCTCCACGAATTTTGTAGCTCCCTCTCCATCTCTGACGATGAGATGAGCCAACTCTTTGCAAAATTCTGTCAATTCCGTTTCAAAGACGGCGTACTCTTCAGGATGCCCCTCCTTGGTGATCTCTTCGCCTTCTGCTATTGCCAATTCCCCAGCTTCCCCTTCCAAATCGGGTGCTAGCCCATTGGCGAGACACAAGATCGTGTCGTTGGTGGACATGTCGCCGTCGACGCTGATGCAGTTGAATGTACGCGACATGGCATGCTCCAATGCCGATTGCAAAGCGGGAGGAGCGATCGGAGCGTCGGTGCAAACCAAGCCGAGCAAGGTGGCATGTAGACCTTGAGGAGCGGGGACAGGACCCGACATTGAAGGGTGGATCATTCCAGCACCCTAGCAGATGGCGCAGACGCAGGCATCGAATGTCAGACTGCAATACACGCGTCTCTGTGTCTCGCTCTTGCAAACCTTCAGCTAGGCAGCGCAACGCACCTTGTCAATGCCCACGATGCTGACATCTCTACCACCCAGCTCAAATCTCCGCGCACGAAGCTTGGGGAAAGTGTCGGTGGTCATGAAGGCCCTGGCTGTCTCCAACCAAGCATCCTTGTCGTTTCTGAGCACATTTCCGCTGGTCAAGTGAGGCAAGCATTTCTTGATGGCCTGCATGGGCAAAGGCACCCCAATGACACCGGTACTGAGCAGCAGCGTTTCCTTGCCTCTTGGCAGCAGATCGCCCCTCTCTTGTTTCTCAGCCACGGCTGGAGGAGTAGGCAGGAGCTCGGCGATGGTCGAAGCGCACTCTTGAGCGTCTTGAAATCCTTTGAGTCCCGTCACTGCGTTTGCACAGCCTGAATTGACCAGCACGCTTCGAGCTCTGGCACCGGCCGGTGAGCCAGCACCATCTATCAGCAATTGACTCGATAGCACGACTGGGGCAGCTTTGAATGCGTTGCGAGTAAAGCAGCCCGCTGCTGCAGCTGGAGTTGCCGAGACGATCAGTGCCAGATCTGGTTTGGGGTTCAGGTTGCTGGTCTTGGCTGCGGGTGGAGTAGCGACTGGCGAAATGGCAGCTTTGATACCTGCGTACGTCGCAGAGACCGCAAAGCCTTTGGGAAGATTTCGCTCGTCCAAGGCATGCACGAATCGTTCGGATTTGCTAGACATGCTCCGATAACAATATGAGAGCGATGCTCGGGTGAAGGGCGAAGCTTCGAGATTGCTTCTTGGTCGCGCGCAGCTCCGCAAGAGCGTCAGACTTGGACCTCCGATCATCATCGGCTGCCACCTGCAAATGATGGCCGCTTGACAGCAGGTCTGGCCTGGCTTTGTAGCGTCTGAGGATGATGGGGATCAATGGGCAAGCTTGAGCCTTGGGACGAGAACTCGCACTCCAGGCTATCAGAATCAAGCGGCAAGAATGTAATCCGACGTCTTGAACTGAATTATTCAAATCCAGTATGCGTGACTCGGAACTTCCTTCGGGTCCGGGGCAAGCCTTGTGTGTGTTGCACGTGAAGAACACACGCAGCACGCCCGCGGGTGCACGGACTCAAATTGGTCCTGTGTTGCGCATTTTCCCGCAACCCTGCTCGCTTTAAATCTACCGACATGATTTGGCATGATCACGGATGGTTGTTATCGGATCTTTGTATGTTTTGAGCGAAGTCGGCAGGCGACTGAGCAAGACTCGGTACAAAGGAGTCAACAGGACGCAGAGCCTACTGCCCTGTAGTCACACTCGGGCGAGCCCCTGCAACCTACCCCGCAAGCCACAGCTGCGACGCATTTCAAGAAGTAGAAAAAAGATTCTTTCTGGGGCAATGAAGGGCCGTAGCAATACAAATCGTGACGCGTAGAGACGGAGACAGAGAAAAGAGAAAGGGAGAGCGAATAGGCAGTGTCGACGCGAAGAGAATGATCTGGCGGACTGCTATGAAGCGATTCGAGCGAGGGAAGGAGGATGGTCATGTGGAAGTGGTCATGCGCAAGCAGGGGATGAGATCATGAGGTGAAAGAACTCAATGTCGATCGATCAACTGTGTTTCGGGAAGTCCCTTTTTGGGCGGCAACGGACACGTAAATGGGGCATGTTAGGCTCGGAAGTGTTGATGGCATGCCTGCTTTTTGAAGAGGTCGTTGAGCCGAAAGTGCTGGTATTGGCAAAGCAAATCGCCATTGTAGGCGAAAATCAAATCGTGGTCGTGTTTGCCTGGGAGTGGACGAACCGCCAGGCCTGCTGATTCGCTCCCCGTGCTGTGCGCAGTTCGAAGAGAGTCAGGCGCCGTCATTGGTGAAGAAGCCGGATGTAAAGTCCCAATCTGTAGTGTTGGCGAGGGACGCATTGCCTGTCTGACTAGACTCGCCACCCATGGCAGAGCCGAAGTCGCCCATGCCGAACATATCTCCAAGGTCGTTTGCAAAGATCGCGGAAAAGTCCGCCACGTTGCCCGATGAATCTGTCTGGCCACTGGCGCCAGTAGCCCCTGCGGTGGTCGAAAACAGATTGGAGGCGTCGAAGGACGCGTTGCCTTGGCCGTTTGCAGCGTTCGTCCCAAGGAAGTCCATTGGATGGGGGGCTCCGCCCGCTTGCGGTGCTTGACCTGCAGGATCTGAGTTGGTAGGATCTCCGCCAGCAGCGAGCGGACCGCCCTTGTCAGGCATGCCTGCGCCGAGCGCATCGCGTCCGGGCGTTGGTATGCTCGAGCTGCCTGGTGTCGGCGCAATCGGAGTCGCAGCGTTGGCTCCGGCGCCGCCAGTCGCTATACTTGCCGAGCCGATGACTGGTGTTTTATTTGCAGCTTTGGAGTTTTTCTACAAAATTTCGGGGGCAAGTGAATTTGCATCTCAGCTACGTCCACTCAACAAAGAAGTCATCTCGAATCTCGACGATCAATTGACTCACCCTCGCTCTTGTTTCCTTTTTCTTCTTCTCTGCTGCGGGTCCCTTGGGTGTCGCGCCAGCAGTGGTCGAAGCAGGTGAGGCGCCAACGTTGCCAGGTTGCGCACGTGGGCTGGCGGCAGGGACTGTGGGTGGTCCCATTCCGCTTGCTTGGCGCGCCATTCCGGGTCGTTGCGTCTGGGGAATACCAAACTGTGGACCTTGTGGACCGCTTGGCCCAGGCGTAGCGCCTTGGTGCTGGCCAGGAAGCCCAAGACTATGCTGGGCCTGCGTCATATTGCTTCCCTGAGGATCGTCGCCTGGCGGTGCTCCTCCCGGTCGCTGAAACTGCGCTTGTTGCTGTCCTTGAGGGTGCTGCGGTCCTGCTGCGAAGGGATTCGCAAAAGCGGGTTGCGTACGCTGCTGAGCACCCTCTTCACCATCAAGCTGAGGCTGGCCATTCTGGTGCGGTGGACCGTAGCCGTCTCGCGAGGGCCCGTTCTGCTGCATATTAGGGAAAGCATTAATGCCGTGTTGCGCGAAATTGGAGCCTGGTGGGCCGGCTCTTGGCATACCATTCGTCAAGGGACTCGGTCCACCACCTCCGCCCATCATGCTCATCATGAGATTGGGATCGCTGGTCGCCATAGCCGGTGTCATGCGTCCCCTCTGTGGCTGACCGGGCTGATTGCCGGGGTTCGCGCCTGGCATCATCCCGTTCATTCCGTGCAGAGGGCCACCTCCGGCGGAGATGGGAGAGGCATGGCCCTGTTTGGTCTGTCGGATCTGCCCTTCCTGCCATAACCTAAGATGCTCCTGGTGGTTGGGCTGAGCCTTGATCATAGCTTCAAGATGCTTACGCCTTCCTTCCAAGGATGCGATGTTCTTGCTACGCTGTGCCTCGTCCACCACGTGGCCGGGGGGCGGTTGTTGTTGCTGCTGCTGCCGTACCTGCTGCATCAAGAGAGAATTTTGAGATATAACGGCTGTCGTGGCGTGCAAAAGAAAGATTTCAGCAAGAGACCTAAGAAACGGGAAGCGACACTTCGAGACTCACAGAACATTTGCTGGTTGGACAAGAGTGGATATCTCTGACCGTCAGGCCCCTCTATGTCGGATTGCGATGCCGAAAGAGGGAGACCGCCATGGGACAAGAGACCTGGCGGCAGTAGTTGTTGCGTCGGATTCGGCGCCGGCGTGCCGGGATGACTGCCCTGTAAAGAAGGCGTCTGATTCGGACCCACTGATCGCCTTCCATCCACATTCGGACCACCTTGCGCATTGTGGGGCGCGTTGACGCCGGGTGGCAAGCCCATACCTGAGTGCTGCGATACTGGAGAGCTATGCATACCTGGCATTTGGGGAGGTCGCGGTTGTCCTGGCCGTTGCATCGCGGAGCCACCCGCGTGCTCTGGCAAGGTCGCACCCCCAGCTACTGGCGAGCCCGCACCTTGTTGACGCTGGGCTTGCAAGTGCCTGCCTAGCATTTGCTGCGATTGCTGCATCCGACTCTGAGCATCCATACCTTGCCGAGCGTTTGCCAAAGCACCCTGTACCAGTCCGAGCTTGGTGTGAGGCGCCAAAGCGAGTGCTTCCTCTCGGGAGAGCCCCGACCTGGCTGCAGCGTTGAACAGTAGCGCTTGCTGTTGCTGCGGAGTCAAAGCAGCGAGAGCAGGGATGTTGGGCCGTCCTGCGTTGTGATCGAGACCGTTGGGACCTGCTGAAGGCGCACCAGCAATGGAGCTCCGTGGCTGCCCTCCTGCTCCGACAACGATGTTTGGGAAGCGAGCTGTCTCTGGGGGAGGGACACCTTGAGCGATTTGGCTCTCGACGCGCCTTGTCGCCACCTGACGTTCTTGCTGCTGTTCTCTGAACTCATGGTATGCGGTGGCCTCAGCAGACCCTCGCCCATTGCGCGCGGCAAAAACGTCCCAGAAAATTGCCCAATACCTAAATAGGAATACGGATTGGGAAGATTGGCAAGTTGATTGGTGAGGGATCCGTAGGCGGATGGCAGTCGCTTCCGAGAGAGCCACTCACTCGAACAAGAGACCTTGAGGGGTGCGAAGAGGGACCTGGGGAATTTCTACCATCCCAGCCTCGCTCACGAGCGTCTTCGCAGAGCCATGAAACCCTCGCCGCGTGAGGTAGTCCCACACGTACACATCGAGCCTGCCCATATAGTGAAGACGGGGTCATTAGCAGTCTGAGCAGATGCGGAATGTGCCCAGCACATTGCCAAAGGATACTGACTTTGTCGCTTCATCACCCCACGCAGCGGTCTCGGGAAGCGGTCCATGGACGCTTTTAACAAGCTTGTTGTAGTCTTCTTGACTCTGATGCTGCGGATTGATGCTCTTGTTCGCATTTGAGGGGCCAGCGTCACCACGTGCCCGCTTGTCTCCAGCGCTCCCGCCAACGACCTCTTTGCTTGGTGATGTAGGCCGCTTTCGAGAAATCGTGGTTGTGCCGTTGTTCGCACCGGCTCCGTTTCCAGGAGCAGTCTGAGGCTGTATACTGGGTCCCATGTTAAATGAGTGCTGAGGCTGCGGCACTCCTGTTGATTGTGGAGCATACGGCTGTGGGGGATACGTTGTAGTGAGTCCAACAGGCGCTCCGCTTGGGCCGGGCCCAAACATGATCCGCTTGCAGCTTTGTCTCGCAGGCAGCAGACGCAGAACTGCCCTTTAGCTGCCTCGCCAGCTACTCTGGCGCTCGTGAGCTGACGTTAAGGCTTCCTCTTCGTCGCGCGTGTATATGAAGAGCAGGCGAAGGGGAGCAGCTATAACAGTCGGGCCGACAGCTTTCTGTGGTTGTATGCGGGACTGCTGGCTAAGAAACGATTCGTGGCGCAAGAATGGATAGCCGACTACTGAAGCTGTACGGATAGCCGTCACAGCAATGTCAGCGCTAGTCGAGCGGGTGCGTTGGCCATCCAAGGTCAAAGGGGCTGATCCTGGAGGAGGTGGCCAAGGCACTGACTCGACGCGTTGAATCAGACAGCTCGAGATCCGGAGCCCGCTTAAGCGCCAGCTTGGTCGATGAGATGCAACCGGTAGGTCTTGAAGAACTTCCGATGAAGATTTCTACACCGCGTTTGAAGCGAGCGCGGATTGTGCTCAATGGAATGTGTGGATTGCTGCAAGCTCGACGAGGTAGAGAGCAGTCAGGCTAAGAGTGGTAGCCAGAGTCGGTATGAGCGAGAAGTCGCGAAGTGCATTGGCGGAGATAGATGAAGCGCGAGGACGCGATGCTTGCTGCAGCTGCAGCGGCTTTGCGTCACGCTATGCGCCCGCTCGAGGTGTGCTATGCTATGCTATGGTACGATGCGGCACGGCCACAGTCAAGGTGCATGCGGCTCTTTCTCGTGCGTTGCGTGCATGTGCTGAATATGTCCTCTCCCAGCAGTCGTGAGGCACTAAAGTCACGAGTCTGAGTCGAGTGCTGCTGCTGATGCATGCCATGTCGCACCGCTTAGAGGACCAGTGCACGTGAACTAAAACTTCACCCGCTCCAGCATCCCGGCACTCAAGACTCATGACTCAAGCTTGTACGCGCTTGCTGTCCATGTTAGCTGTATAAAGCAGGCCTACATCGTGATCGTCGGAGACCACGCACAGCACGACCTAGGTCTGACAGCAGCAGCAGCCACGACCGCCAGCTTGACCAGGACCATGTCGCGGGTCGCGGAAGCCCCGGCTCTTGATTCCATCGCGCGGGCGTGGGAGAGGGGTTCACGCAGCGCGCGCTCGTCCGTATCAGCTATCAGGCCGAGAATCAACTGCATGTATGGCAACACGGCACCAGAGGAGGCGTCGTGCAGGCGCGTGTGCGTGCGCGGGGCTTTTCCTTGCGAGCGATGGCCTCCATATATCACACACAATTTCGAATCTTGAATCTTGAATGTGACTTTGAATGGCTTGTCTCGCCCTCATCGTCGAATTTCGAATCTTGATGAATGTGAATTCACACTCAAAGAGTATTCAGAATCGTCGATTTTGACCAATGTGACCGACAGAGTCACGAGTGATCATGCGCGCCTCTAGAGCCAACGAACACGGTCGTGAGTCAACAACATACTCATGACTCACGACTTGGGCGCACACGTAGCACGTACCAGCACCCAATCGTGCAGTGTTGTGGGTGACTGGACATGATGTATACCGAACACCCACACGATATCCTGTCCAGGCTGCGTTGTGGTAGCCATGCAACGCCGAGGCACCAACAGCATCGCGCCACTCATAATTCTTGCACTCCCGACCGGAGCACCCTGCACCCCGCTGGTGTGCCGGATGCATGGCAGCAGGCTATATGGAGGTAGGCCCTGGCCAACGCGGCTCACCGGAGCCTTGATTGATTCAGTCGTGAGTGCTATATGAGGAGGCTGGGTGGTGCCTTCATTTACTCGAATCACGAGTCCGAAATGACCGCAATTGAAACTTGTGATCCAAGATTCGAGGATTGTAGGGCGCAGTCAGCATGAGGAGTCGCACCATCCTGCCATTCACTCATTATGCTGGCTGCGCGTGTTCAAGGTAAAGTCATAAATAAACACGAATCATGAACTCTATAGCAAGACCAGACTCTTCCAATCAAGAATCATGCTTCTTGAGTCTGATTTCTGATTGAGTGGGCGACGCGCTTCATGTACCATCCCATCCAGCAATTTTGAATGGTGAATGACGTACACCCTCTCACTCGTAACTCCCGACTGACTCTTGACTCGTGACTCACGGACTGATGAGAATCGTGAATTTATCTCCTGTCGGGTACACATCATACCAGAGCCAGCAGCGAGGCTGAGATTCGGAAGAGAGCCTGATACGCGTGCCGCTCTACGGTGTTGCTACGCGCCAGGCGCTCTCTCGTACGAGAAGCTGGCCCATGAGCAGCATGCGCGCGCGAAGCATATTCGTGATTGGCAAGTCAACACACGCATGCTGCCTGCCCTCCAAGATCGCGGTGATCGTCTCCGTTTTGAATGAGCACGAGTATTCACGATTGCCAGTCAAAGCAGTGCTGGGCGCGGACACACTCACTGACTCGTCCAACTTTGGAGGCAGCCGAGGACAATAACCTTCCGCAACGCCGGGCCAGAGCAGCCTGCGCTTGTACTACGCGAGCTTCTCGTTGCGATTCGAGTTCCGAAACGAGCCACACAGGCGCTCTCCAAGGCTCAATCTGCTTCGCGACTGGTCCGAACCTTGCCATGCGGACCTTCAAGCTCGCAGGGCCTGGGTTAGGAGTGCCAGGCCCTTCCAGCCAGAAGCTGTACTACGTTGCTCTCCGTCAATCCTCACTTGCTCCCCATCATCAAGCACTCACAAGATCGGCTACCTTGAGACTCGATCAGCTACACACCACGGCGACACCTGCAACGACCGTCCGTGGCCCTTCTCCTGGTACGCTTCGTTCCCGAGATCCCACCACATGTGCTTTTGGGTCTTCTTCGCTCCAACGCAGCTCAGCGCACTTTGGTGCGACATGTCTCACAGGAAGGATGCAGATGCGGCGGAGTCACGGAAGTGCCTCGCGATCGCCCGACCCATCAGCCTCCGAGAACGAACGCCAGATGGCTGACAGGGACATGTCGCAGAGCTCACCGAATCGTGCTCGAGATCACGATGACCCTCCGGTCCAAAATCATCAAGCTGTTGAAAGAATTCGTCAGCATGATGCTAGCCATGTGGCATCTTCTAACACAAATGCGAAGGAAGATGCCAGGATACCCGAGAGCTTGTACGAGAATTATCCCAGATCTTTGAGAGAGCTCGCTACTCGCGCAGCAGCGGCTGGGGCTGCCTTCGGTGGATACCACCAGCATTCTGGCGACGGGGGAGTACATTCGGAGAGTAGCGGCGTGCAGTACAAACACTCACCAAGCCCGGGTTCAAGCTCTGGTCACTCCAGTGCTCCCGGCGGAAGCTGGACCAGACCTAGAGCGCCATCAAAGGAGGAACTCTTGAGGCTTGCGAGAGGCTTCTGGACTAGATTACGTATCCGCTTCAAATGGTTTACCATTCGCGGATTCAGGCGATTCAATGTCGACGATCTGAGTGCCTTCTTCACACTGGGCGGTTTAGGTACCATCATTTTCATCGTCGTCGGCACGTGAGTAGCGAAGCAGTCTGATGGCATGGCACTGAGATCCGCAACATGATGGTCTGATAGCGCTTCCACATCCGCACAGCACAACTGCTGTGTCGCTAGTGTTTGCAGCTCTGAACGCGCTGAACTTGCAAGAGTTCTTCGCCCGAAGGATTGCAGATTATTTGACTTCTCATACCGGCATGACCGTCATTTTCGAGTCAGCGATCGTTCCGAAGTGGTCGACCTCGCGTATCTCCTTCCAGAACGTGTTTCTGAGTCGTCGCGCTCATCTCGGAGATCCCGAGGCCTTGCGAGAGGAGCGCAGAGCAAGGCTCGAAGCGCGAGCCAAGGGTATGGGACAAAGCAGAACAGCGCATACAGCTGGTCAAGGAATGGCTTGGGAGGGCACGCACTGGACAGAGCGGGATGACGAGGAGGGCATTGGAGAGGAAGTCGCCCCACCCATGAGGGAAGATGCGACAGGCGGCGAGGATGAGGGCAACTTTACGCAATTTGATCTCAACGTCGACTCTATCGACGTGACACTCAGCTTCAGCAGATGGTGGGACGGCAAAGGCTTAGTTGAAGACGCCGTAGTCAGAGGCGTCAGGGGCATTGTTGGTGAGTCTTGGCGCGCGTCAATGCCACATTTCAAAATTGTTGCTGAAGCGCGCAAGCACCTACCCAGATCGACGTAATGTCCACTGGGATTCCGACAAGCCATACGACCCTCGCGCAGCGCGTAGAACCTCTCGGCCGGGTGACTTTGACCTCTCTTCTTTGGTGCTCGAAGATCTGTTAGTGACAGTCTACCAACCTGGAGACTTTAGACCCTTCAACTTCAGCATCTTCAGCGCGGTGGTACCTCGCCTGCGCAAGCAATGGCTGTTCTACGATCTGCTGGGTGCTGACAGCATCACGGGGCAAGTAGATGGCTGCTTGTTTAGCCTACACAAACCTCAGAGAGTGGGAAAGAGCACCGAAAAGGATGCCGAGAGTCGCCGTGGCAGGTGGCGAACTCTCGTGAGTTTCGTCTTCAGGGAAGCGCGCGAATTTCGACCTATACTCATTCACACGCACTCTACTGCAGTCACGTGTAAGGATTGATGGGGTCAGCTTCGATCATATTCAGAACCAAAGCGACCTGCACGGACCTGTCTCCTGGATTAACTCCGGCAAATTTGACGGTGAGTGGCGCGCTCTGATGGTTGCTGTGCCACGCTCTTCCAAGCTGACTACCGGGCCGGCTTTGGCATCGTGACCTTTGCCGCAGTGGTCGCCGACATCAAGTTCCCACGCGATCTCGACTCTGACGTTGACATCAATGCGATCATTTCGGAAATCGTGGACAACCTCGCCCACGCTGTTTCTGGTGATCCTTGGGAACGCGCACCAGGCGCTGGTGATGACGACGAGCCAATTCCGGGTCAGCATCGATTGAGCGGACCTGCCATCGAAGCGCCAGTCACAGCCGTCGGTCCAGCAGCTGAAGAGGCTTGGCGGCATTCTCAGCGTGAGAGGGAGGCTGCCCAAGAGAGCGAGGAAATGTCAAAACGGAAAAGCCGTCGAGCTCGCTTCAGTCGGCGGCGGTGGAGGGAGAAGGAGATCGGGTCTCACTCCGAGGACGAGACTGAGGTTGAAGGCGTCCCTTCCGTAAGCAACGAGCTCACTGCAGCCGCCCCGATACCGCCAAGCATTCCGCCGCCTTCGGTCGTTATCGATCTCGATGTGCGCTTTCGCGACATCAAGGCAGCTGTTCCATTGTTTCACTCTGCTTTGGGGTATAGAACGCAGACCTTCGTCAGGCCCATCGTCGCCTTCATGAATGCCAATCGCACATTGATTCCAGTGCACTGCCGAGTCGTCATGGACTTGTCGGAATTCAACGGGAGCATGGACCTAGCGCAAACCGGACTGCTGCCAGTGGTGTCGGACAAGATCTATCAAGCACTAGCCAATCACGTCACCAGCCAGCAAGCTAATGGGCAGCGGCTTCGTAATGTCAGCAGCTGGAGCTTGAGGGTAGCTGCCCAGGGTCTACTGCAGTTGGCCAGCACCATCAGAGACAGCTTTACGCGCGCTCCTCATCTCACCCCGCCGCCCGAGCCGGACACTACGCTGACCAAGACGCAGGCATAGAGGCGCCGAAAATCAGACATTTGCGTTCGGACTCACGATTCGCACATCACCGCTGTGTGGACACTGGACTGACAAGGATCGGATGCGCTCGATACCCACCACACGGACGCCATAACGGGTCACTTTTGTATTTCATTTATCTACACCATCTTCGTGCGCACCAATATGAGGCTTGAGATGTAGGCTTGTCTCACCAGCTATTACATGCGATCAGGGTGCGTACGCAGTGAAGCCTCCATCAACGGTCAAGAGACTGCCGGACATGTACTCGTTGGATGCCTGTCGGGCGGAAGCCGTGTTCACGAAACGTCGTGAGCACTGACTCTTCATCCTGTGCGAGCTGGTGCTGCCTCATCAGCGAGAATGACTCACAA
This sequence comes from Ceraceosorus guamensis, assembly GCF_003144195.1. Classification (NCBI taxonomy): domain Eukaryota; kingdom Fungi; phylum Basidiomycota; class Exobasidiomycetes; order Ceraceosorales; family Ceraceosoraceae; genus Ceraceosorus; species Ceraceosorus guamensis. The sequence goes on along the minus strand of NW_020290117.1, from coordinate 25,224 downwards.
GGAAGATCACTGCAGATGCCATTTCCTCTTCTGTTCCCGGTCTACCAACGGGAACGTTCATCCTGCGCGGCGGGCGGTTAGGAGTGTTGAGCGTCAGATCGGCACATGCATGACATGTGTTGAAATTGAGAGCTCCCTTGATGATGCTCACGTGGGAAGCTTGTCGCTCAAATCGCTCTTGTTCGTCTTTTCGTCTTTGTTGTCCGCCGTCATTTGACTCGGAAAGACTGTCGAGTAGTAGACTGGTCGTCAGCGCGCACTCGCGGCTTTTGTGTGCGCAAGGGCAAAACCCAAGTGGCAGCGAGCGCCAGACTCACCTCCAGGCAGGATTCCATTCACCCGTACGCGTGCCGTCGTCGCCGTCGTGAACTCGTACGCTAGGGTCTCGGTGAGCTGCAGCACGAGCAAAAGAGATGGTCGGTCAACTTCCTTCAAAGCCCAGATGACCGTGCTTCGACTTGATTGCTCACATGATTTGCGCTGGCTTTGGATGCGTTGTAGGCTACGACGTGATTGTACAGAGGGTCAGCTCGAGGTGCTGCAGACGCACGACGAAGCCCTAAAAGGGTCAGCGGAACCAACCCACCGTAGTGCATCTGGCTTTGCTTCACAACTCCGCTGATGGATCCAGTCGACATGAACACGCTCGTGTGACTTTTGCCCTCCTGCTTGGCCTTTTCCGAGGCGGCGGCCAAGAGAGGCAACAAGGTGATGGCGGTGAACAAGATGGAGTGCGAATTGAGGCTGAACAGATCGTTCCAATTCTCAAACGAGTTGGCCTGCAACATCCTCTTGGAGTACTCTTCAGCCGACACCTTTTCCAGCTTTTTGGCTGGGTCCATGCTTCCGTCGGGAAAGCTGGTATCCGCACCGAAGTGCGTGGGTCCCGCTCCTCCAGCGTTGGCGATGACGATATCAGCACGACCTTCTTTTGCTTTCAAATCATCCGCTAGCTTTTGGATGCTCTCCTTGCTCGTCACATCCACTTCGAAACCGCCTGCAAAGCCGTACTGTTTCACTGCATTCTCCACCACTTCCTTTCTCCTGCTGGCAATGTACACGCGCGCTCCTGCTCCTGCCAAGCCCTGAGCTTGCGCCAATCCGATACCCGTCGCTCCTCCGGTCACGAGAGCGACCCGATCAGAAAGGTCGTAGAGTTGAGCTGGCTGGAATCTACTCGAAGTCATTTCGTGCGCCCTTCTGGGGTGGCAGCGTTGCAGTCACACTTCACGATTAGAGGGGACAGGTCTGTGGAGGAAATCAGAGATTCGGGAATCGTTGAAAGGATGGATGTAAAGAGTGCTCAGACTGCAAGGTATGATTATTATTGGGAGGACGCGCGAAGTTGCATACGCTGAAATGTCGACCTGACGTCCATCAATCCAACCGCGCGAGACTCTTGACTCCATCACCTCGTGCAATCGTGAATCACGGCTCACGACTTGTGACTTGCTTGACCCTGCTGGCCCCCAACTGCGTGATCGATGTCATCTTTCGCCCAAATTCTTGACTGACGTTGATCGTCGATCATCATGTGCGTCAATTTCATGCGCGGACGTGCGGCAGCATATATGCAGCGGGCGCAGGGTCTCGGTCAAACCGCCTGCCAGACTTTGCACCCACAGCATAGCCACGCAGTCGTGAAGACGGTCAGAGGATATATACCGCGGTATGTTGTGCGGAGATATCGGTGCTCGTGACCACTGTGACTCACACTGCTGTACCTTTAGGAGAGCGGCTGCTGCGGAGGCCATTCGTGATTGCACTGCTGAGTCCATTTCGTACATCTCGCAACATCCACCACAATCGTCACGAGTCTCGATGGACGAGGGACGAGGCATCGTCATCATGATTGCCCATCCATTGCGACCCAGATCTTCGGCTACTCTCACGACAGCGTGCAAAGGTCGCGAGGGTGGTGACCTTGATGCTGTTGTTCCCAAGCAGCGTGAAACGCCAGTGGTGAGTCACGAGTGTCCCAGGTTACCGCACACGTCCATGAAAGTGAAGGAATGGTTGCGTGCGGGCTCTCGTGACTGTGACTGTGACTGTGACTGTGACTGCAACAGCGGGTTAGCTTGCATGGCCGTGTGCGTCTTCTGCGCATGAGCAGCTAAGGGATGCAAGCGTCTTGTTGTGCCATCAGCAGCAGCAGCTTGCGTTTCGCACGTCCCCCACGTCCCCCACCCCACGTCTTCGCCTTTTTCGATCTCCGCCACAGCTTAATTCTTCGACGGTAGGCACAGCAATGCGAATCCTCACATCCTGCTCAGACCGACGCAAAGCGCGAGCAACACGTTGATGTGGGCCTCTCATCGCTTTTACGGAAGGTAGAGTCGATGCTGCTTCCCTTTCACGCACAGATTGGGCATCGAAAATCCCAAGCACGAAGCACGAATGATGCCTTGGCGATGCAAGCGCTTGTGGGACCTGCAGCGGCAAGTCGCAGCTTCGATGCCTGCATCGCCAGCCAGCCAGGCGCAGCCAGCTGAGCAACGGTAGTGTCGTGAGCATGACCCCGCTCTCGTTCCCTCTCTCGACCGGAGCGTATATGTACGGCAGATGGAGGCACGGCTTTCAGGTACTGGTACAGCAGGTATGGGCTTCAGATAGAAGAGTACGTGCATGCATGCATGGCAAGCACCCTTTTGTGATTTGGCCTGCTTCGTGCCGTCCATCAACAGCTCGCACGCAGACTCACAACTTTTTGACTTGCGCTCGTATCACGACTCGATCGGATCGTCAAAAAGGCAGCTGCGCACCTCAATACTGAGCTGCTCCGCCACCACGATCATCCGTTGTAAGACTGCCTTCTTCGTCCCGGGTGGTGCAAGTCAGAATGTCCTTCTTTTCAAAGCCTTTGAGCAAAGGTAAACCGGAAGGACAGCCAGAAGAGGGTGCTGCCTTCCTCGCCCGGCTTGCTGCGATCAAGTTCCCACCAGAGGCCACTGCGCAGCCTCGCGACGATGTCGACTCTGCGTTGTCTCCAAGCCTGAAGGCGAGTGAGCCTACGGGTCTTGCAAGTGTCTAGCGATGCTGCTTAGCTGACATCCTTGCAACATCTATAGCACGAGGAAGATCTGCGCCGCGTATGGGCTCAAGCTCGCACGAGCCTAGAGATCAAAGCCTTGGCTCCATGCGTCGGCCTAGTCGATGTGCATGGCGAGGCAACCGCGGACGCCAACGGATCCATCTTCAAGACACGAAGACGTCTGGTCGAGGCAGATGCATCGAGTCAGCAGCCCAAAATTGTCGCTATTCCCGGTGGACCACGCACCAATCCCACACGCACGGATGCTCAACACGTGCTCCCTCTGCCTGAGTCGGATCGCCGGCCGCATGGAAGCCCCGCCGTTGCGAGTCAAGATGAATTTCGTGAGGCTTTCAACATACTGACCGAGAACGCCTTCGCGCTGCTGCACGAAAAGGACTGGCAAGGGGTGCTCGTCGCCGGCGGGTCGGTGCTTGCGGCGCTTACGCCGCTCCCACAAGAGTGCAAAAAGTCCAGACGCGAACTACGTCGTTACTTGCACGAACGTGGGCCCTGCCGTGGCAGCGACATTGACGTCTTTCTGTACGGAATGGCCGATGACGAGACTGCCAAAGCAAAGATCGCTCGCATCGCTCAGCTCATCGCCGACGCAATTCCGTGGGATATCACCTGCATTCGCTCCAAACATGCCATCACTCTGGTAAGCCAGTACCCCCACCGTCACGTGCAGTTTGTTCTTCGACTCTACTCTAGTCCAGCAGAGATCCTGATGGGTTTTGATGTCGACAGCTCCGCAGTCGGTTTCGACGGCAAGCGAGTCTTGGCCGCACCTCGAGCCTTGATCAGTCTGATCACCCAGAGTAACACTGTTGACATGACAAGACGCTCTCCGTCATACGAGGTGCGCCTAACCAAGTACGCGGAGCGCGGCTTTGAGATCTACGTGCCTCATTTGCGCCGCGCCGACATCGATCCCTCTATTTACGAGCGCACACCGCTCGGCATCAAAGGCCTCGCACTATTGCTAGTCCTTGAGAAGATGAGGAGCCAGAACGACAGAGATGCTTTCTTGGATCAGCGCCGCAAGGACAGGTCCCGACCAGAGCTTTCCTGGCAGCAAAAGTGGTCTCGCCAACGCAATACCCTTTCAGGTGATTTGAAGAAGGGGACTGAGCGAGGACAATGGCTTGCAAGCCTTGCAACGTCCAACTACGATGCTCCCAGCACAGCTTTTCACTTGCCGTATGGTCCCAGATGGCAGGCCGCTCGAATCGAAAAGCTGCTTTATCGGACCGATGTTGTATTGAACGCAGCGTGGAACGAGAAGGTGAGTTGGTTGAAGACGCTCACACTCGTCGCTTCTGACTCACATCTTCTCGCAGAACAAACCCCTCCTTGGTCTACACAGACACCCCGCGTTCTTTGGAACCATCGAGGAGTGCATGGAGGACTGCTGCAAGCTTTGCCCGGAAGCGCAGTCCTCGGAGCAGAAAGAAGTCTTTGAAGAGCGGTGCAAAGACTATGTCCGCGGGCGCATTGAGTGCGCACCAATTCCCTGTTTGTAAGCTCCGCATCGTTGCTGTACTGAGAATGCTCCCCTCTGCACAGATTTATCAAGGAGGAGCCTGGACGTCAGCTGATGAGCGGTTCCTTCCAGCCCCTTACCGACGATGACTGGACGATGGTGAGTTGCGGTGGTAGTGGCGCGTCTATAAAACAACAGCCAACAAGACCAATCACGCCTTTCTCCAGCAAGCATACATGACCAGCGCTCAAATGATGATGAAAGCTGTGCTGGACGGGGATCTCGAGTGCATACATCGTTTGTGCTCAGGAGGCGAAGATGCAGCTAGGAAGGTGCTGCTCAGCCGTGATCAATCGGGTCGGACCCCTTTGCATCTGGCCATTCTCGAGCGAAAGACCAAAGTCGCAGTCACACTTGTTTCGCTTGGTGCCCGTCTTACTTCCCGTCTCGCAGATGGCAGATCGGCCTTCATTTTAGCTGGTAAGTGCGAGAAGCAGGTCAGAAGCTCTGAAATCACTCACAAATGCTCTTTTTCGAGTTCGATAGCTGAGCAGGGCAACGCCACCGTTGTGCAATCCATGCTCATGAGAAGCAACGCGAACGAAGCTGCAGCGTTGGAAAAGGATGCCACGAAGAAGAAGCGCACACAATCGGCCTCCGACGATGCAGCCCAGATAGTCAAGAAGCAGAGCGAGGAAAGTGATGCTGAAGATGAGGCTTCCGACGACGGAGATCGACACTCTGCGAATGAAGACCAGGATTCAGAGGATGACGAAGCTGTGCTTGTCAAGCGCCCAAACAAGTCGAGGAACGAGGAGGTTCAACAGGAAGGTATTCCCCAAGAGGTCGAGACACCAGATGTCATCGCGCTCGAGGACTACGCTTGGGATGTGAGTTTGAAGATCCGCGGCACATGTCGCCACAACGCTGACAAGTATTCTCGCACACATTCTAGACTGGGCTGCCTGCCTTGCATTACGCTGTGACGAGCGGAGACCCAGAAACAGTCAAGATATTGTTGGACGCAGGAGCATCACCGAACATGGCAGTAGCTGGGGTGCATCCTCTCATGGCTGCTGTGCTAATTCCGGAAGACGAAGCTGCAATCGTAGTGATCAAAGTTTTGCTAGCAGCCGGCTCCTCCAGCTCAAGGATGACGCTGCACAAAGCAAGTCGCAATCAAGTCAAGTCGACCATGCTTGCGTTCACGGCTTTCGTTCTGGCAGGGCGTCAGCGTTTGGTAGCAGCATTGCTGGAGCTGGATGCACAGCGTGCCGAATTTGCAGCCACCTTTGCACTTTTTCAAGGTCGTTCTTACAGCGATTTCGCTGTGACATCTTCGCTGAGCCTCGCCCTCCTCACCGGTCAGCTCGGAACGGCCGCGTTGCTACTAGCTGCAGGTGCCAAAGCCCACATCACGGGCGAAGAATATGGGGCCGGCCGCAATTGCTCGCTTGTGCGGAAAGACAATTATAATTATGTACAGGTGCGCAGCTTTGCCACGAAGGCTTTGTCTTGGTGACAAATGCTAATGAGCCGCAGTTTCTGTCACATGCCAGGCTAGCAGCCTTGTCACAACAATCCAGCCCCTCGCAGCTTCGCTGCTGCAAGCCAATCTGGGCTTCTACCTGCTTCTTGCTGCTGACAATGATCTCCCTATCACCGCTCTGCCTCACATGATGCACCTCGGTATCACTAAGATAGATGAGGAGACGGACCAGCCTGTCAAGCCCCTCTCCATTCTCGATGAGTTGGATGGCTTGATTCCGCCTGGAGAAGACGAGCGGAATGCTGTACCGAATGCGGAAAAGATGGAAGGCCAGCCTCAAAATTTGTACGAGTTCGCCCTCCGAAGCGCGCAGGACAAGGCGCGACTTCTCTCCCCGAAGAAGCAGACTCCATCAAATCATCGAGCCCCGCTTCTGACATTTGTGGCAGAAGCGCGAAGAGCAATTTTACAGAGAGGCGCAAAGCCGTGGTCAGGTCTCGTTTTCGAGCCGCCACTCAAAGATGAAGTGCAGTCTCAATATTTGCGTGGACGTAGACGGCTCTTTTACAACTCTGCGGACGCGAGCAAGAAGGTAGTCGATGACTTGCTCTCCAGTGCTGACTCGCTTGGAGAGAGTCAAATCCAGTTCTATCTGCTCAATGGCGGAACACACTACACGATGCAGCGCAATTCGCAGCCCGTTGCTGTCGCCCAGATCGATACCTGCCGCCGGGTTTTCGATGCAGTAGTACGCGGAGAAAATGAAACAGTGACGAAATTGTTGCAACGAGAGGTTCCCGCAGCGATCTGCTACGGTCTGCGAGGCCCGAGCACCAAGCAGACGCTACTTGATGTTGCAGTGGGCTGCAGCAGGTGGCAAGTCGCCCAGACCATTCTGCGCATCAGCGCTCAGCAGTTTAAAAGGTCGGAGCAGCCCAAGACTTCTTACTCGATGGGTTACAATTATGATGATAGTGGTGAGTCTGACTGGTGCAACTCAGATCGAAGGCGCTACTTTCCCGCTTACATGCTCTCATCCAGACGATGAATCGAATCTCGACATTGTTGAAGACGAGCCCAAGAAGCAACTTGATCAGGTTGACGAGGATGCGGCAAAACCGCCTCAGAAGAGTTTGGAATCCCTCACATCTCCGACTGACCTCGTGGACAACATTGACTGGATTCCGGCGGTCAAGCGCGCCATCGAGAAAGATCCCGAGTCGACAGATCGCATCTGCGAGATGGTGACGGCAGTCTCTGCAAGCACCAAGGGTGAGCATAGTCCTCAGTGGAGCTGCAGATCAAGGCCGAACTTTTCGCTGAATCTTCTCGCGGCCGTTTTGCACAAACGAAGACCCGTTCTTGGAAAGTAGTGGCGCCGGTCTCGTGCTGGGTCTTTCGCTCGCGCTGCTTTGCGATAAACCGACATTGTTCAAGCACTATTTGGTACATGCAGGTTGCTCATTCGAACAGTTGAGGGTACTGCTTCGCACGACACGGTCGTATCAGACCGCCGCCAGTGCCCAGCCAGAAAGCGATGAGGAAGAGGAAGGTGATGAGATCCTGATTGCGCAAAGCGCGAACTCTTACTATCCAGGGCTTCTCGTGCACGGAAGGCGCAAGCGTGATTGGGCCAGAGAAGGTCCGACCAGAAGCAGCATGGGAAATGCTGCAATACTTCCGTCACGTTTGCTCGAGCTCGCGAGCAGATATCAAGCGCACGAGTGTATCAGGTGGCTGGCTCAAGATAATTACTCAAACGTTCGTTGCCTATTGTCGGCGCGTATCGAGGCCATCAAGAACGATTTGAAAGAGGGCCTCGCGGACGGCGATGCGCAGCGTAAGCTTCACACAGAACTACGATCGCTCGCTCAATTTGACTTGGAGTCCGAGCAGCACTTGGCTATGATCATAGGCGCCACTGTGGACGACGTTGATAAGTATCTCTCGCCAATCGGAAGCGCCGCATCGCCCATCAGACCTAGCAGGCGCTTGGACACTTTCGAGTTGCTGCATCAGCTATTTCCCTCTCTCACACCCTCGTGGGTGGAGTCACCGCTACGCGGCGACGTAGATTCAAAGTTTGCTCCGTACTTCTATGTGTTGCGCGAGTTCCTTCGCAAGACGGAGGTCTCAGCAGAAGATCTTCGCTGCTTCAAGAACGAACTGGAATGGCTGGTCAAACATGGCACCGACCCGCTCGCAATGGATGATGAAGGGTAAGTCTATGCACGTTGATCTTTGTTCGTGTGCAAAAGAGCTCAAGAGGATCCTTTACGCTATCCCAGTCTAAATGCTCTCCACACACTGGTACGAACCGCCATTCCTGGTATTGCTTTGCAAGCATTTGCTGCGATGCAGGATGCGCTGGGCAGAGACGTCATCTGTCATCTAGTGTCGCAAAGTCCGCTTTCCGGGCCAAGACGAGGCAGCACACCTCTGCACGAGCTTCTCTCGTCCAAACATCTCGATGAGCTGCAGGACGGTCAGAACATCAATTCGTCCAGCGTAGCGAAGGACGGCCTAGCTGCGGAACTGCTCGCCTTGCCCGACGAGGCGGTAGCCAGAGCTCTGAAGACTAGAGACGTAGCTGGCTGCACGCCTCTGGCTCTCGCGATCAACAATGTGCACGCTGTTGGGACCCGCACCCTCTTGTCTAAGTGCAAAAGTCTCGATTTGCTCGACCTTTTGAGATGGGAGGATGTGGTGGGAGATCTGCCCGGCGAGAAGCTGAGGCGAAAGATGATTCAGCGATCAGTGAATCACGAAACGACAGACAGAAGCATCCCTCGCTGGCCTGATGTTTGCGATCTGCGAAACGGAGTGCTGAGTTGGAAAGAGTATCAAGAGCGCTTGGCCGCGCGAGGCAAGGAGGCGCTGCACCGCAACGTGCCAGGGCAGATCGCAGATCTGAAATCTGCCCTCGCACTCTCACCTACTATGAGCCCTGAACTATCGAGCGCATGCGGAGCAATCATCAACAAGCTCGAAGATCAGCTTCAGCAATTTGGAAGCGCAGAAGCCGACCTGAAAGACTTTGACGGCGTTCCTGGCCTGGACATCGTGGATCTGGTGCTGCAACACACGCCCAAGGGATCTCCTCGAATCCTCATACCAGCGTCAGAAGTTCAGTATGCCACCAAGGCTTTACTCGATAAATCTGACTGCCGCTACAAGGTGTCTATATCCGACGAGCAGGACTAGACTCAGTCTTAGCTTGTCGGTCATGTCGACCGCGCCACGATGATGAGCGAGCAAGCGCCCTCCTGCTCCGGCTCGCTGCGGCGGCAGATCGCCTGATCCGATAGTGTCGAACTGCTAAGTAGTGTGCAGCATTCATGGGAATTCGCCTGGTTCTGTGCCGTTCCCCCATATATGTCGTGGTATGAAATTGATGGCATCATCAGTTGCGAGGGTGATGCAGTTGTCAGCCGGTCAAAAGAGTGCTGAGTGTGGTGTCGGGATAACGTGTCCCGAACGACCTCGAGTTCAGCCGAGGCACGGCAGTCACATGCACGATCAGACCACATATGCGCAGCTTGAGCCAGCTGCGGGCGCCACGCAGTCGACTGCAGCAGCGCAGACCCTCGTCTAAATATATATGTGCCATGCCATGCTGAATTGCTGGTGCTCAAGTCGCCTTGCATTTCGCCCCCGCATCAATCGCGGCATGCAGGTCAGCCTACCTGGCTCGTGCACCTATAAGCAATAAGGCATCAAGCAATCACTTTTGGGTCAAGCGCAGACTTGATTGCTGCTGCACGGCAGCAGCGCGTGTGAGATCCTCAACCTCGATCCTCTGCTGCGATGTGTGCGGCAGACTGACGGCTGATTGCATATTGACGCAGAATCATGCATGCATGTAGGCAGCCATGGTCACCGCGGCGGAGCAAGCAGCAGCATATGCTGTGTGTTGAGCGCGCGGCGCGCGGGCGCACGGACTCGTTCTGCGCTGCTGCTGTGCACGCTGTGTGCGCTGGTGCGATGAGATTGCTTGCGGATCAAGACCCTCTGCTTTCCGCCTTCTGCTTCCCTCTTGACGATGAGCTGATCTTGATGCAGCACGAGCTCGATCTTGATGTAGGCACGAGCAGGCTAGCATATGCTGCTGGTCATGATCGGTGCGTTGTGTGAGCTAGGCGACGTGCATTGCATGGGAGGCGTCTGCGCTGGCGCCAACTGCAGCACGCAGGTGCATACGGGGTTGACTGCAGGAACTTGACGATGGTGCTGCGAACAGCAGCGACAGGCTCTGAGATATGTTGGCATCGAACAGATCTTCCGCTCAGCGTGTGAGGTTGTCCTCTCCTCGTGACGCTCACCGTCATCGACATCGTCGCGAGACGCGCTCTCTGGATTCTCAAGTGTGGCTCGCTCTTCTAAATCTCACACTCAAGCGATTCTTACAATCTAAACCCGTCGCCCACCTCAACCTTATCTTTTGCGGCAGCGTCCAGCTCAAGATGTTCCGCACTCCCATTGTCCAGCGCGTAGCGCTCTCTTCACTGCGATCTCGGGCATTGCCAGGCAGCAATGGGATCGCCAGAGCTGCTGGTCTGGGCGTGGCTGCCGCTGTCAAGTCTGCAAATCCAGCCTTCAAGCGATTCGACTCGAGCGCAATTACCCCTGCGGCTGCAGTTACCTCCTCCGGAGAGTTCGATCCTCATGCCGTCACTGCGATGGATAAGCAGACTCCACCAAAGCCAGGAGATGACTTCAACGTAGTCATAGTAGGAGCGTGAGTCTCGCACAGCAAGGCTCGAAAATTTGCGAATTGCCTTGCCTCCTAAATCTAGCGCGCCCTCCCTATCGTAGCGGAAACATTAACTTCGGATCGGACGAGGGACCTTGGAACCACAGTTTCCGTCTCGAACACAAGCTCGGCCCTCGTCTTAAAGTTGTGGCTCTGATCGACCCCTCAGCAGCACGAGCCGACGCAGCACTACAGATCAAGCGCGACTCGTTCGTGCTGAGTGCATACAAGGATACGATCGTGTACCCCACGATGAAGGACTTTATCGACAAGCACAAGCCAGAGCACGCCCCTCGGTGAGTGTTTGAGCTATGATGTGAGCTCAGTATCTGCAAGGCGCTGATGAGCCCTCTCCAATAGCGCCATTTGGGTCGGCTCACCACCCGCTTTCCGTGGACGCGAGGAGCAGGGACGCGACGTCGAGAAGCAGATCATCGACGCATTCCCTAATGTAGGAATCTTCATCGAGAAGCCTGTCTCGACTGGACCAGTGGACCAAGCGCTCAATGTTGCCAAGCGCTTGGTAGACGCTGGCAATATTGTCAGTGTCGGCTACATGCTTCGATACCTCAAGGTAGTGCAAAAGATGAAAGCGATCATCGAGGAGAATAACCTCAAGGTGATGGCCACCAACGCGCGCTACGTCATGGCTTACGAGCATACTGCCAACTTCCACTGGTGGGACAAGGCTCAGTCGTGCGGTCCCATTGTGGAACAAGCGACGCACTTCTGTGACCTGTCGCGATACTTTGGAGGAGAGGTGGATCTGAGCACCGTCATGGCGCATTCGCTGGAGCACTTTGAGCCTGCTGGCCAGCTTGCCAAGGTCCCAATCGCCGAGGACAAAATTACGCCCGACCAGCGCATTCCTCGTATCACATGTGCTTCTTGGAAGTACGAATCTGGCGCTGTCGGCTCTTTGACCCACGCCGTCGCCTTGCACGGTTTCAACTACGCGACAGGTGAGCGTGCCGCCCCCACCACGAGTGATCGAGTATACTTTGGCTGACATGGCCTCCAATGCTCTCAGAATTGGACGTCATCTGCGACGGATACAGCTTGAGACTCGTGGACCCATACAATGCCCCTGTCTTGTACCTGCGCCGACCTGGAGATGATCACGAAGAGGTCATCAGGTACCAGAACGATGACCCATTCTTTTCCGAGGTCGCAAACTTGATCGACAACATCGAAAAGGGCCCAGGCTCTGCGCCTATCCTCTCTTCTTACGAAGACGCCGCCATGACGTATGGTGAGTGCGGCTAATCCCCACGACGCAAAAGACTCGACGAATTGACCAAGTCTCCCTACCTCCAGCGCTCACTTGGGCCATCCGTGAGGCTTCTGAGCGAAAGTGAGTTCCGCCGCGCAACTCCCTCTTCACTTGGAGTATCTTTTCGAAGCTCACATGTAAAGCCCTTCCTCACAGCATCAAGAAGCCCGCTGCATAAGAAGATGGAAACAAATCCCTAGAGCCCGTGAGGCGGCGTTGTAGCTTCAAACGGCCACAGCCTCGACGTGGACCGAACACGGTCGAATGCATGCACGGTAACCACCCACATTGCAATCATCAACGCTCAGCAGCGATGAGGTCTTGGATTTTGAGGTGATGTGATTGAAAAAGTGGAGATCGTGGCAAGTACGTGATACACTGAGTCGGACGAGGGACGGACGAGTCGTACACTTCAGGCAAGCCGTATTTGGCCCTCTTGCCTCTTCTGATACGAAGCGCGTGCAAAAGTGCCGAGAAGGTACACGGTCCTGATGAGGGTGATTGCCGTCAGGAAGAGGAGCAGATTGAGCGCTGGTGGCATCGAGGCTGCGCGCAGGCCCGTAGTGTTGTACAATGAGTACGCCCAGGCATTGCGAATGGGTCGAGGCAGGAGACGGAAGCTCGCTGGTGTGCCAATGTACGTGCCAAACACCTTCTGTTGGCACGCCACATCGATCTGCATGTGTTGCCTGAGAAAGAGAAGAAGCGGGCAGTGTGAGTGCATCTGGGGGGGAAGATTGAAGCTGCGCGCGTCTCGGCGAAGCGCTAGCCACGCACCCTTTGCAGACGTCGAGGACCAGAGCTCCTCGCTTGTCCAGCGTCTTGAGGCCCAGACGGTCCTGCGTATACAGCGCAGTTTGCTTGAGCGGGATAGGCTGAGCCTTTGGCTCGTCTGCGGTTTCCGATTCGGTCTGGTTGTACAGGGGATAGGCACCGAACCAGCTGCTCTCCTTTGGCACAATCGTCTTATCCTGACTGAATTGAAGCAAAACCAAGGATTCCAGACTGATGATCTGCTTCTTGTAGTCCTTGTTGATCGAGACCTCGTTGTTGATGTCTTGAAGGAAACGGTTGTGCTCCAAGTAGGCTGGATAACCCGTCTCGCTGCGAGGATCACGGTAGAATTGAGCGCTCACTACATTCGTTTGAGCGTAGTCGGTGTACACTCCACCGCGAAGAGCACCCTCGGCAAGGCGACAGAGCAAGCCAGTGCAAGCTGGAAGGTCGCTAATGCCCTGTGCGGTGTGTGAGAGTCACGCACGAGGCGACACGGAAGTTTTCAGCTCCATGGCCAGCCAGATGGGTGCGCGCGTGTGAAAGTCGGGGCGATAACGATCGCTGGACAGACCTTGCCTCTGAACACGACGCTTCTACCGAGACTCACATTCTGAGGGCTGCCAAAAGTGACCAGATTTCTCACCGGAGGAGCGTTCTGGCACCTCTCCACGTACGCTCTCATAAACAGACCGCCTTGACTGAATCCGATCGCGTCGAATCCATCCTCTAATTCGGGTACATCTTCGATCTGCTTGCAGATCAGTGGCAGCTGTTTGCTCAAATCGCCAAAGAAGCCGGCCTTTTGGTCAGAAGAGAGATCGTCGCCTACGTGCGCTAGGTGGACGAAAATGCCTGGAAAAGCGTCTTTGAGGGATTGAGCAAAAGATTGCATGCCTTCGGAGTAGGCCGAGTCTCCTAGACCGTGCCAGATGACCACGGGGTGGTAGGATGGCCCGAATAGTGGCGAAGCTGAGGTCGTTCGAGAGAAGCTCAGCACGCTCGCGAGGACGAGCCATAGGCTGGCGAAGCGTTGAAGTGTGACCATGGTGATGCTAGAGTGGGTGCGAGCGCAGCTAGACGAGCTGCAGGCAGGAGCTGATGATGATGATGGTGAATGAGACTGCGCGTGCAAAGCTTGGACCACCGCGCATGCAATCACGAATGTGAATATGATGTGAATGGTGGAGTGCGGCATGACGGGAGGAGGCAAGTGAAGCATGCAAGTATACGTACCGGCACCCTCACGACGCTGCTATTGCTGACGAGTGACTGAATCCTGCATGTGTGCTGCAGCTGCTGCCGCTGTTGTGGCTTGCGCATCAGCCGTGAGTCACGATCGAGTGCTGTGAGTGCAGCAGCAGCAGCAGCAGCAGGCACTTTACTCGTGACTTTCATATGCGATGCGCTAAGCGTGCATGCTGGGGTGCCGCGCACACGCGGAGATGAGGATGAGATTTGTGATTTTTGTTTCTGAGCAGCAGGAGGTACCGCCGTGGCGGGGTGGAGATGGGGAGGGTTACTGTAGGGTGCAGCAGCAGAAAGGGACGTCATGTCTTGTTGGCGACGACGGGCGGCGGCGGCGGCGGCGGCGGCGGCGGATGCACAGATCTGGAAACACGAAAAAGAATTGTCCGAAGGGGCCTGGGAAAGCGTCGAGTGAAAGTGCCAGTCTCTTTCTCTTCTCTAGCCTCTCCTCACCCTATCAACCTGCTTCGTGCTTCGCCTCCAGGTCCATTCATACGAGGCCTCTGCTCACTCACACCAAGCCTTCCACTCTCACCCTGCCACGACGGAGCAGATGAGTCAAGGTGCTCGAAGGACCGGACCTGCCCGTCCACGTCCTCGACAGCCCAGATATGCATCCACCTACAAGGGCGGGGATCATCCAGATGGCAAGCAACGACTCGGCGATAGATCCGGCAGGCAGGCTTCCAGCGGCGGTGGCACCCAAGGTGACTCTCGAGAACGACGTGGTCAAGCAAGCTCTACTGACGAAGGGCGAGCGGAACAGCGTCAGGGGGAGGAGGAGCAGGACGACGATGACGACGACGACGATGGCATTGCTTTCGGCTTGACGGACGCCTGGCGAGGCTTGACGAGCGGTCACGCTACGGCTTATCACATGGCCGTCCTAGCTCTCTTGAGCGCCTTGGGCCAGGGTCTGGTACTTCCCAGCGTGTACAGCCTCTACACGTTCCTCATGTGTCGTGTACACGCTGCGCGTACAGGACAGCAAGCGCCCGACCACCAGAGAGCAAACGAATTGCTCACAGGTCTCTGGAATGTCTCGTCAGCCACGCTAGCGAGTCCAGAGCTGCGCCTGCTTGAGAAAACAAGGTCTTGGTTGCCGCCCACCCCTCATCTGCCCACATCGTCCGCCTGCTCCGATCCATGGGTGCCCCAAGCCACGTCTGCCTTCTCAGCGAGTATGGCCACAACGGGCGCAATACTGTCGCTGATTCTGCTGGGAAGAGCGACTTTTCTATCCCGCCGCTTTGGACGAAAGCCGATTTTGCTCTTTTCCAATCTGGTCATCGTCTTTGGTTACGCGACCTTTCCTCTGTCGCCCAGACTGACAGCTTATCTAGCACCCGCACTGGTCGCGCTTGGGATCGTTGCCGCCGAAGGCAGCGCCGGCGCTCCGCAAAGGATGGCAGTGCAAAATTACGTGGTGGACTGCACAGGCGAAGCGGCGAGAGCAAGCGCGCTGAGCTTCATCGAAGGTTTTGGTCAATTGGGCGCTTTTCCAGCCGCAACGTTGGGTGGATGGCTCGCTGCTGCGACAGGCCAATTCTTTGCGCCATTCTACGGCGGTATCGCCATGTTCTCCACTGCAGTGCTCTATGTGCTGCTATTCGTACCCGAAAGTAAGAGAAAGCATGTTCACACGTTCATCGATGATTGGGAGCATCGCGTGGGCGGCTCGGACGAGAGTACAGCTGGAGCTTACTCAGCCGAGAGGGAGATACATGAGGAACAAGACCAAAGGAACACGTCGAACGTCTCGGCGGGTAGTCAGCAACAGGGCAGCAATGAGCAGCGCAACTGGAGAGATAGCAGACGAGCATCTACATTCAGTTTTCTCACCACCTCGTCTACGGCAGGAGCCGCGCAGCGTCTAGCGTCGAGTCTCAACATCCTTAGTCCTCTCGGCATCTTTATTCCTCGGCGCAGACCCGACAAGACGTGGGATTTGCGCTTGCTCAACCTCGGTCTCATTACAGTATTCGACGAAGCCTTTCAAATCTTCATCGTGCCGCTCTTGCTGCTCTACAACTCGGACAGCTTTGGGTTTGACGTTGTGCAGAATGGCTATCTGGTCACCCTCATCCAGGGCACACGCGCCATTTACCTCACGCTCATTTTTCCTCGCTCAATCGCGTGGGCTCGCAAACGTGTGGCACGGCGAGCCAAGAGCAAGCGCGAAGCCCACGCTCGAGCTGCATCCGGCGAGACTACGCCATTGTTGCGTCAAGACGATGAGGAAGAGGATAAGGAAAGCTATGGCAAGCTGGACTTTGTGATCCTCTTGGCATCCTATCTGGTAGCCGCGACAGCATTTACGCTCATCGCGCTCGCCAGACGCTTTTCTCATTCCCACGCCGACTCTACGACTTTGCTTTCGAGCGCAACGCTCGCACCTGACATTCCGCCATGGAGGCTATTGATCCCAGGCGTGATCATGCTGGAATTGGCTTCGGGGACCGTTTCCGTTCGGACAGCCCTGGTGGTCAATACCCTCCCATCTTCAGAGCAGACCAGAGCGATCCAAGCCAACCAGATTCTTAGCACCATCGTCCTCACCCTAGTACCCTTGACAGCCTCGGCAGTGTACAGCTTCGGTCTCGAGAAGGGTCACCCAGAAGCGGTCTGGCTTGCCAAAGCGGGCTGCGCTTTGGGAGCTGCCCTAGGCAGCTTGGCTTTGTTCTGGACTCATCGCCATAGAAGCGGAGGGGAAGAGCAGGAAGATGCAGCACGTTCGCGTCATTGATACCTCGGGCAATGTGAAGGCGATGGCATGCGTTGTGATTGCAGTGCGAGGGCGTCTATTCGTCTTGCGTGTGAGTTCCTGGATGTCCAGCATCGACGACAGTGGTGTCATAACCTAGCCTCGAAGCTGGGTCGATGTGCGTACCACGCATCGAGCACTGTAGCGAGATGTTCGCCTGAAAGCAGGGGCGCGAAAGCGCGAATGAGCGCTGTGCATCAAGAACGCGTAGCCAGACGTCTGACTCACCCAGCTTGTCCGGCTGCTCTTGCACCACGAGATGGTTTCCGGGCATGATGTGGCTAGTACCGCCCCAATCCTTGATATCCTCTACAAACGTGATGTCCGCAAAGCCGTCGGTGATCAGGTCCGAATTGCCCATGAGGACGGCGTGAAATTTGCAAGTGTGCCGCTTGATGAGACCGGAAGCGTAGGACAAGGTGGATTGCCAACTTTGACCAAACACTGCCGCTTCCCTGGCTCGATGCATGGCTAGCCGCACGGCACCTTGCGGCGCGGAGATGGGATCCAGAGGTACTAGACCATGTTCTACCATTGCTTGAAGCGCTCGAGGATGCCACTTGCTGAAGAAAGGTCTGGACTGGAAATATCGCATCGCTTCTTGCCTACGATGATCGTCATCAGGGAAAGCGAAGGTGGGACGTTGGGAGGATCAATGGACCAAGAATCCCCTGCAGGACAAGACCTTTTTGGCTCACCTGTCCGAAAAGACGTCGCGTCTTGCCACTGTTCCCTGAGCCCGAGCGTTGAACTCGGGCTTGGGTCGCTTGCTGAGCACTTCGGGCCGCAGAAGAACGGGATCGATAAAGATGATTCCGTCCAGCGCCGTGGGAACGGCTGAGGCCAAGCGAAGAACTGCGGAGCCGCCTGCACTCGAAGAAGGCGGAGCAGGTGGAGCAGACAGTGTTAGGATGTATCCAGCGCAAGCATTCATCCTTCAGTCTGTAGTCTCGAAACGGGCCATCGAGATAGACTGTCTCCACGTACGATTGTGACTCACTGTAGCTATGTCCGATGCCCACTATGGGTCTCGTGCCTGCAAAACCTCCCCTCTCTTTCCATCTCAGCACGTCCGGAGCAGCTTGTCCGGGCTCTGGCAAGTGATGAATGAGATTCAGGAGATCTCTCGCTTGATCGCACCAAGACGCTGCCCGCGTCGCAAAGAGTCACAAACGAGTCAACGATACGAGGTCATGCAAAGGGGTCCGCGGAGCTCGACTGCTCACCTGAAGGGCCCAGCTTGCCCTCGTTCACCACACCCGAAAAGCCAGAGTCGATGGTATCGAGCGACCAGATCTCAGCTATGGGCGTGCTGGAGTGGTGTATCAAGGCTTCCAAGCACGGCTCAAACGTCTGAAAGTGCCAGCAGCCAGTCGTCCCGTAAGCGCACTGCTCTGTGGGACTTTGACGACTTGTAATGCATGGGCTATGCTATGCTCTGTGCGCCCTGCTCACCTCCTTGTGCATGCCATTGGCATGAGCAGCGATAAGGATCAGTCCATTCTCTGGCACCTCGCAGCCTCTCCTGCACCATCTCTGCACCACATTCCAAAGAGGTGTCGACTGTTGTTCCTGTGCCAACCTCTGTGCTGTCTCATCAGCCTCCCGCTCCGACCTGGCAGGAAAGTAATCCTGTGCAGAAAATCCTTTCCAGTGATCTTTCCAACGCCCAAACTCTTCCTTGCGCAATCGTCGCTCGTGCTCCTTGGATGTGGGGAGGGTGGGACGTGTCAAGGCTGGAGCTACGCAAAGCGTGTGGGCGCGAGGAAATGCGGCGGGCAAAAAGTGCGTGGTTCGCGTCCACTCTTTGTACGTCGTGGTGATGGGCGGTGTTGGGATGGAGGGAGATGCGTTGGCATCGCCATGCAAGGGCGACTTGAGCAGCGGGAGCAGCAGGTAGGGAGGAATGGGAACCTCGACGCCCAACGTCTGGCTAGCATCGAGCGGCATCTTGATGGGCACAACACGTCACGTGTGCGCACGAAGAGATGGTCCAGGTGTTAATCCAGATTCTGACTCTTCATTCAGGGTGCTTGTTGGTGAACTTTTAGACCTGCACGAAGCATAAAGATGATGCTTATTCCCTTTCGAAGATCGGCTTTGGGTCTGCTCTGCCCTCGAGCAAGGTCTGCTGTCGAGATGGGGTGTGGGTCAGGGTGGTGGTAGTGGTGCACGCGGGAAGAAGATCTGATCTCCGTTCCTTTCACGCTGGCACTCAAGACTCGTCAATTATGAAGTGTAGCTGCAGTCCTCTCTGTCTCAATCACGTCATGAATCAGAATTGAATCGGGCTCAGGTACTCACGACTATCGATATGGGAATCTGGACGTCGCTGGCCTCTCGCGTGAATGGGACCACCACTTGGGTGAATTCACGTTTTGATTCGCAAACATTGACCGCATCTTCCGGCCCGACGCACGCACGCAATAAAGCCATGCATGCATGGCATGCAGTCTGAGTCTTGAAGTCGATATCATTCACCGAATCGCGAGGTGTGAATCGGACATTCATATTCACGATTCACAATTCGCAATTCGCCATTCACGATTTGGTGATTGCAGGCGGATATCGGCGGTGGAGGTTGTTGTTGTTGCGTACGAGAGTGATGAGTATCGCGCGTCATCACAAAAAGTTGTGAATGAGGTTGGCGAGAATCTTCTCGACGTTCACTTGCGGGGAGCGCCCCTTGATCGGACTTTCCACCTCGCTGCTGCTGGATATGATCCAAAATTTTGGGTCGCAGTAGTCGGTAGAGTCAAAGTCACAACAGTCGAGTCGCTTGTGCGTGCGTGCGATCTCATGTGCGCAGCCACGAGTGCTCCCCCCCCCCCCCCCCCCCCCCCCCCCCCCCCCCCCCCCCCCCCACACCCCCGCGCGGCATCGAGAGTCCCGAAGAGTGCAGTCACAAGTTTGCTGACAGATGCACGCTATGCTGACAGCTTGATTGCGCGCTTGGCCGAGGAGAGCGAGTCGCAGAAAGTCGATCGTGGCATGCTGTACCTTGTAGATCTGGCTATAAGCTGCCAGACAGCTTCAGCGATCGACGCAGGATCGATCAAGCCGAGGAACAGACATGTGCACGCCACCTGCTGTCATGTCACCTGCCACGATGCAAGAGGCATGGCACACAATGACGCGAAGGGATCGGCGATTCGGTGGGGCGCCCATGCTGTATCGCGCCTCGTGAGGAATGCCCATGCTCGCGGTGGGTAAATGGTAACAAGTGCGTGGTGGATATCGCAGCCACCCACTTAAGTCAAAAAGAGATTCGTGACTGATGTGACTCACGACTGTCAAATGTCGCGAGTGTCAGATGTCTCAGACGCGGCAAAGGCAAATACATCGCCAAAACGACAGGCTACAATAATTGGCAGACTTGTGAATGTTATTAGCGAATTGTCATCTATGTACTCCGCGTCCTGACTCTGACTCTGACTCTGACTCTGACTCTGACTCTGACTGTGCTGGTTTGACTCAGGCTCATGACTGCAAGACGATCGACCGACCGACTGAATTGTCGCAGCGCCGTGCGGTTGAAAGTTTGCCCGAAGACACCGCGCCGTACAGATCGAGCTACAGGAGGTTCACCCGCCACTGCTCTCGTGCCCATGTTCGGCCCCGAAAGGGAGGCCTTTTTTTGCACAGAGGATCATCGGTTCCGTTCGAGTCATTGCATGGGAATCGACGAAGGTCATCGTACTCCATCTCTCAAAATTGCATCTTATGCTTCACAGCCTTGCACCTGCTTGCCACATTTCACTGAATCGCGCGCTTCGTGCTGATGCTCCTCGGGATAAAACAAGGGCAGCGCTTCCTTTGCGACATCGTCGGATAGACAAAGAGCAGACCATGTCACGCTCGAGATGTGAAGCTGCGAGTCAAGACGGTCCAGGCAGTCCCAGCAGCAACGTCGCTTTTGCCCCGCACCATCCTCCGGCATTCTACGCGCCAGCCCGGCTGAGCACTAGCGACTCTCCCCCTTCAAACACTCGCAAGCACGCGCATCGATCGAACTCTTCCTCGATCGACAGCACATCTACTCGACGCGATGCTGCTCAGGCCGCTTCAAGCCAGGCAGGCTTCCAAGCTGAGAACGTGGATGGGAAGGACACGAGCAGAGTCGAGATTGCGAGCGGGAAAGAGGAGGAGGGGAAAGCGGAGCAGCACAGAGGTCTTGCGGCTGCTCCAAGCGCAGCTTTGACACAGACACGAAGCGAACCAGCTGCGATCTACGTGGAGTGGGCAGATGGCGATCCCGAAAATCCCTACAATTGGTCTTTCGGTGAGCTCTCTCTCCATTCTCGCACGAACCGCAGGCGAAGCGCAGCATCTTCTCATTGCATCGCGTCTCGTTTCCAATACCGACTTGCTGAACCCTTCCTGGCACCTTTTTCGCGGGGCTCATCGCGCTCGCGCTCAATCGATCTTACTCAGGTCGAAGAGTGATGATCATCTGCATCTGCATAGGTTTCAGCGCCATTACAGCCGTCAACGCCACAGCGTACGGCACGACCCAATCAGGCGCCCTCGTCGACCTTAACACGACGACGGAGGTGTACTTGCTGGGCAATACGGCATACCTCTCTATAGGAATCGCCTTTACGCCTTTGTTGCTCGCACCGCTCTCGGAGATATATGGTCGCACACCGATCTACATGGTCGCCGTCTTTCTCAATGCGTGAGCAAACGGAGAGAGACGGTGCACATCTGCCAACGAACCTACTGACTCGTTTCTCTTTCCCCTTTCGCTCGTGCCGCACCCTCATCAGGGTTATGTTCATCCCGCAAGCTCTCGCTCCGAACGTGTACGCCATCATTCTCAGCCGGTTTGTGCAGGGCATGGCAGCCAGTGTGGGCAATAGCATGGGTGAGTGTCGCCTGAGCACGCTGCGCACCGCTAAAAGAGCTCGATGCTGCCCTGCTGACACGCGTCGCGGGCGACGGCCTCCCATAATAGTCGGAGGAAGTGTTTCAGACGTCTTTCCAGCTTCAAGCCGTGGTATACCCATGGCCATCTTTGCCCTAGGCATTTTCGTGAGTGGTGTGCAGCTTCGACGTCGCAAGCTTGCGCAGGATGCTCACAGCGAAAGCGGTTTCGGGCCTTGCGCAGGTTGGGCAAGGGATAGGTCCAGTGGCGGGAGCGTACACAGCGGAGCACGTGGGATGGCGAATCACATTCTGGTGGCTTTGCGCCATGGCCTTCTTCTCCTTTGCACTCTATGCCATCGGTCTCCGAGAAACAAGAGGTCCAGTTCTGCTCAGTCGCAAGGCTAAAAGACTGACAAGGGAGACGGGCAAATTGCACAGGTGCAGAGCGGATGACGAGAGGTCCAGCTTTTGGACGGCTGTAAAGATTAGCCTGTGTAGACCTGCCGTCTGGCTCGTCACCGAGCCCATTGTCTTGTTCTTCAGCACGTGGATAGGTGCGTCGGGCTGAGTCGGATGAAGCCGTCGCAGCCGAATTTCTGACTCTCGCATCTCTCTTCACCCTAGGCTTCTTGTGGGGTACTCTCTTTCTATTGCTCCAAGGTACTCCCACCGTCTTCGAAGCGTACGGCTGGTCTGAAGCAGCTCGATCTTCCGTCCTTTCGGTGCTGGGACTAGGGGGCATCGTAGGTTTCTTTGCACATCTGCACCAGGAAAAGCTTTACAATCGAGAAGCTGCCAAAGCTGCGCCCGACAAACCTAGACCCGAAGCTAGGCTCTATTGGAGCTGCGTCGGAGCCGTGCTTGCTCCTGCTGCTATGTTTGGATTCGCTTGGACAGGCGTGAGTGGGCTTGAATCGTTGCGTGTGCTGCCATGGTGCTGATGGCTGAGAGGCTCATCTGCGCTGCACCTACAGCAAGCTTCGGTCCATCCGGCAGTACCCATCGTGATGCTCGGCATCTTTGCCTCGGCCATCTTCCCCATCTACTTGGCAGGTGCGCGTTGTCGAGCGACCACGTCTTCTAAGATGCATGAAAAGCCAGCTGATTGCCCCATTCCACCTTTCGCCCAACATCGCAGTGTTCTTGTACTTTGCCGACGTCTTTGAAGCTTACGCATCTTCTGGCCTCGCAGGTGAGCGGCCTTTTCCCCGTCCGAAGATTGTGCGCCTTGGCGCTAGCTTTCCACTAACATCTGCCCACGATTTCTCGCAGCCCAATCTTGGTTGCGAAACGTCTTTGCTGGTAGTTTTCCGCTCTTTGCTCCAGCCATGTACGGCAATCTGAGGCCGCCCGTCGCCTCGTCGATCTTGGGCGCCATTGCAGCGATTCTGGGTCTGTGTCCCTTTTTCCTCCTCTTCTTTGGGGAGAGGGTGAGAGGCATGTCCAAAGTTGCGCGACAGATTGCGAAAGAAGAAGAGGAAAGGCAAGAGAGCATGCAGCAGCAGAGGGAAAAGATGAGGAGATGGCGGGAGAGACAAAACGAAAAGGAGAGGAGAAAGATGCAGAAGGAGACATTAGCTGGTCAGAGGCCGATTGTGCAAGGCGCGACTCCTCACACTGTCTCCGAGACCAGCACGGCTCATGATGTAGAGCGCGATGCCGAAGTCAAGCCGCCGGCTTGTCCTGACAAGGAGGTGCAACATTCTTTGAAGGCTTGACAAGTCTGAAGGTCACATGCTCTCCTGTGAGGAAGACATTTACGCACCTCTTTGCTCTCAATCATATCGTCATCGTAGCCCGAGTGCGTGGGACACCAGCACGTCAGCTGACGTGAGCGTTTCAAGAAACGATCGCCTAGTCGCGGCTTGAGGCGCAGGATGTACACTGCCGCCACGGATCGTGATGGAGAAGAAGCGTGGATCTTGCTCAAGATGGCCATTTTCGGTTGGACCTCGACCGTGACCCGAACACGAGCCTGCTTGATGGGATGGTACAGTCGTGAGCATGTACTGACTGTGCATAGCCACGTGCCCATAAGCAACTTGCCTGTATAGCTTCGCTGCTTAATTGGCTGCACGCCTGCGCGCCCTAGCTGTGCGAGGTTGGCGCGAAGACGAGACATTGAAGAGCGCTTTGAAATCTTGATTGGTTTCATCTGCATAGCTCTGCATGGGCTATATAGCTGCATGGCTGCGCCGGTGCAAGCCGCGTGCGCCACACCAGCACGTCGCAGCAAGGGGCACTATGGTGGAAAGGTGAGCGCCTCAGCTGCCGCGGTGCGTGATCAAAACAAGGTGAGACTGAGGAGTCCGAGGCGTGATGCACGCACGCGTTCGCGCTGTGTCATGGTGTGCTGTGGTGTGCTGCCGCGCGCCTGCCTTCCTCAGTTGCGCCTGCAGCAGCAGCAGCAGCAGCTAGTCAAGAGAAGAGTTTGAGTGAGTGCACGCAAGGCCTCGAGATTTTTTTTTTGTTTGGCATCAAGTGTAGTGCACGCGCAAGAAGAAAGCGCGCTGTCTGCTGCGTTGCCATCGGCTAGCGGGTGTGCTTTCTCTGGCGGCGCGGGCAAATCTTGCAAAAGCTTGCAACGATGGCATCGACGTTCTTTGCACCACCGCAATCATCGCTTTGTCCATCAACTCTCATCCCTGCATACCTTCTCATCGCACATTCCCACACCGCTTCAGACTCTACAGCACATCATGAAGGTGGGTCAAGATGCGAGCATTTGATTGCCCAACCATACGGTCACAAGAATCTTCCCTTGCTGAATGCTAAGAGCCCGCTCCTTCATTTTGCAGCTTTACACCGATGCCATTTCCGGCGACGAGCTCGTCTCTGATGGATACAAGATCAGCGAGGTGGATGACGTGGTGTACGAAGTGGATGCCGCTCAGATCGTCGTCAAGGAGGGCGATGTCGACATCGGTGGAAACCCTTCTGCAGAGGAGCAGGCGGAGGCACTCGAGAGCGGTGC
This sequence comes from Ceraceosorus guamensis, assembly GCF_003144195.1. Lineage (NCBI taxonomy): Eukaryota > Fungi > Basidiomycota > Exobasidiomycetes > Ceraceosorales > Ceraceosoraceae > Ceraceosorus > Ceraceosorus guamensis. The sequence continues at coordinate 563 of NW_020290117.1, read as the reverse complement.
TCAGACTGTCATCAACGTCGTTCACACTTTCCGCCTGCAGAACACCACCTTCGACAAGAAGTCCTACCTCGCACACCTCAAGGTAAGTGTCTTCCCCCTTTCTTTTCCCCGGTGATGTCTCGTCTGGAATTGTACAAATCGCGCCCATGCGCCGCTAGATATGGGTGGTGCTGTTGCCGAGCACCATGATCAGTCGGCTCGCACTCGTACCCGAGAGTTGCTGAGAGGCGACGGCGAAGGCATGCCAAGCTACATTGATTCGGCGTCGACACGGTCCAGAGGACACTTGCCACTCTGGCAATTCCACAGGGCAGCAGCAATCACAGCGCTCGCGCAACCGAGGTGCTGCATTTTGCTGACCACTGCCATTCCTGTCGACCTGCGGCATTCGCAGGGGTACATGAAAGCCGTCAAGACTAGATTGGCAGCGGAGAACCCCGATCGCGTGGACGCGTTCGAAAAGGCTGCCGGTGCCTTTGCAAAGAAGGTGGTCGGCAACTTCAAGGGTAAGTGGTCCAGGGGGGTGGGGGGGGGGGGGGGGGGGGGGGGGGGGCTGCGGAAGG
>NW_020290116.1:0-42568 GCF_003144195.1 Ceraceosorus guamensis | reverse complement strand
CACCCAAAAAGTACCCCACTGCAGATTGCGACTCCGCGCACTCATCGTCAAACTCACATTTTCGAATCTCAAAATGGAAGGTACGCACTGCACATTCCACCTTGACCTGAACACGTGCAAGTTCTCCTTATCCTTCCACTCTTGCCTATCCACGGTCAGCAGAAAAGCTTGAGGAGAGGAGGAGGAAGAGGAGGAGGAAAAGATGGATTGGAGCAGGGGCAGACTGGATCGACAGTCTGGACACCAGGATGGGGAGCCCGAAGCGAAAAAGATGAGGTAGAGGGGCGAGTCGGAGCTGTGAAGAGGCATGCTAGCTGCTGATTGTGATGTCGATGCCGACGCCGATGCCTTGGTGAGAATGGGAATGCGATCTTGATATGGATTGCGATCAAAGTGGATCGAGATCGAGATGGAGATGGAGATCGAGTCGACGCACGAGTGAGGGCTGTGACAAGGTTGGGTACTGTGCCGCGCTCACAAGTTTTGGCTCTGTTAATTGCTTTGGCCCAAAGATGTGCAAAGACTTGGTTAATTGCTACTTGAGAATGCGCGGTACCCAACTACATATGATGTAGCGATTCCTTGTCTTGCTTCAAAATTCTTGATTCTTGTTTGGAGATGCCAGCGCTGCTGTCTATATACACATCACGCGTGTGTTTGCTGGTGACCGTGTAACTCTTGACCCCCAAGATGATCTATCTGACCATGCACGGATGCAGTCGCTGCTTACCCGAGCAGTCACGAACCTCTGCATGGCGCCACACATCATGGTCTGCTCCAGCCTCATCATCGCGTCGCGCAGTGGCGCGATGCGCGCCGTCTTGACTCAGTCATCAGCGCAGCGCGACGCGGAAGCGCGTCGTGACTTGCACTCACGACTCGTGACTCATGATTTGTACTTCTCTCGTCTTACACATCTTGATGTAGCATATCAGCGATTCCTACCTGTACCGCACTGAAGCTCATCTGCGCTGCTTGCCAAACGAAATCTCTTCCACAAATCTTGAATCGAACCGCAAATGTGAGCTGGCCATGAGCGACCTATAGAACTGCGCTGTGAGATCTGCTCAGGGCATTGGATGGCTGGATGGCTGGATATCATCCATAGTGCCTTTCGATGTGGCAGACTACCGTGGTGGCCCTCAGATCAAGGAACCTCATCGCAACATCCAGGCATCTCGCCAGGTATATGCAGGACCAAGCGATGGTCTCCGCTACGCTACTCAAACGAAGTCCATGAACGGCGAATCGAGAAGGGAGAAGTGTACAAGTGACGCAATCCCGCTCTCCTTCTCGGCCCGCATTTGCCACTCTTAGCTCCCCACTCGTCGCACCCGCACTCGCACTCGAACTCGCACTCGCGACGCTTTGTAGAGTTCATTTTGCGCGAGTCTTGACGCGCAGTCACACCGTGACTGATCGCCGGTGGCGAGCGGGCGAGCATAGATGAATATCGTTTGCCACTCACGATTTGCTAGCATTCCGTGATTCTTTTGCGATTGTGTAGCGAGGCCACTCTACGCCACTCAGCAGGACTGAACAGCTGAATTGCTCAGCCATGCAAAAAGCCTTGGTCGCTATTCTCCTCCTCCTCACGCACATGGCGCAACTTGTGCCCTTGCACAAGCGCATACGCTATCCCTCAGACGATCACCACGCAAATTCACTCGCGCCGCACTTGTTCCCTACAGCTCGAGTCGCTCACTGATCATTGTGAAGCTGGATGCTTCCAATGAAGCATCGCTCCACAAATGTGCGCACTCGCGCGAAGAGGAGCACAGACAAACGATCGACGCACCGCCTCGCTCATTTGCTCTCCTCTTGCTTGCTCACACTTTGCTGCAGTCTCCCCTGCGCAGGCCGCCCTTTAGACTTGAACAACGACAATGGCTACGCTTTAAAGCTTTTCTCGGTTCCAACTCTTGCATCGCAGGTAAGAGCAGGTACAGCGCAGAGTTGATGGACGCTGGACCTGTCTGACAGCGCGAACGCTCTATCCTCCCCTTTCAGGAATTCGCTTTGCCGCGCTCACAGACTGACGCGCTGCTAAAGCGCCGCACCCCGTCACTGCCCATCGTCGCTGGCAAAGGCGGCACGCCAGAAGAGACCGGCTTGAATGGCAGAATGCGACGAGCTCGACTGCATCGCAGAGCTCCGCTGCTGCCATTAGAGCAAGCGTCTAAAGGTGGGAAAGAGCTAGTGGATAAGGCCGTGGGTGGGGCTTCTTCTGAGCATCCGCCAATCACCAATGTCGATATTGGCAAGCAGCTCGAGAGGAAGCACAAGGGACCGTTTCGCCGTCTGCCTGACGGGGTCGGTTCAGCCCGAACGCTGGCCCGACAGAAGGAACGCGCCAAGCTTAGACGACAAGGAGTCATCGCATTTGCTCCTTCGGGTGCTCCTCACCAACCCTTGCAAGGCTCATCGATAGCGAGCGGCTCTTCTGCTCCGCAAACCTTTCCCGACGCTCCAGCCAAGGATCTACCAGCAGTTCATAGGCCTTTAAAGTACAGGTGGGGCGAAGGCTCCACTGCCACCCTTTACCGGCAAAAGAAGGAGCTCATCAAGCAAGGGCGGGTGGATGAGGTGGAGAAATTGATAGGTGATCCGAGATTGAGCAAGCAGGCAGCGACTCACAACCAAGGCCTGTCGGGAGGCCAAATCTCCAAGGCACGGCAGAAGATGAGGGTCCAAAAGAAGACGGAGATCGAAATTTGGACCAGATATCCGGGCGATCCGAGATCTGCTGGAACGCGCGTGAGGCAAAAGTTGTTGGAGGAATTGTCTAGGGCAGGTCCAGAGCATCAGCACCTCTGGCCCGTCGGCACTCCCGAAACTCAAGCTGCTCGACGCACGCATGACCGCAACAAGCTGCGCGCAGAGGGTCTTTCCGACACGGAAGTGTGGCAGCGCGTTCCCAAGAAGGTAGGTCAAGGTCGAAAGGCTGCCGATCAGAAGAGTCGTGGTGGTGGTGCGCGGAGGGATCCTACCGTTGCTGGACCTGAGCTAGGAGTTGGTCCGGGAAAATGGACCCGCCCGACACCGTTGAGTCGAGATGCAGCACCACCTGCGCCGCCAGCAAAAACAATCACGACTCGGAAGCCGGAGAGCATTGCCATTCCTGAAGCGGGACCTGTCACTCCTTCTAGCGTTCCCACCAGGCGAAAGAGACCCCTACCCTTCGACCTGAACTTACCTCCTTCGCCAGCATCGCCGCATTAGGCGCAAATTCCAGCTATGCCCGCAATGGCACTGATCGAATGCACGCTGATCAGGCGCAAGTCGAGGGCACAGGTAGTCCGGAACATTTCTCGATGTGCGGCACAGAGAGAGCGAGAGGGCGAAGAAGAAATGTGTGCATTTCCTGATGATGATAGACAGACGTGGCGCAAACAGCTGCGAGCTTTTGCGCGCACAAGGCACATGCAGGCCAGCTTCTGATGATACAAATGTGTGACGGTACTTGCGGTCTCAGCAGACGGTGCACTTATCAGCATCCACTTGAAGTCCCAACTCAGCCATCTCTTCCTTTCTCCTCTCTGTCTCATTCTCGGAATCCTTCTCTGCAACTTCGTGAGGGAACCAAGTCTTCATAAACTTTGTCGCCGCTTCGTCCAAATTCTTCCCATCGGCGCTACCCACGACACCTTTAGCTCTGCAGAGCGGACAGTCAGCCTTGCCCTTCTTTTGTAGCTTCACGAGGCATCGGATGCAGAAGAGGTGCGCGCAGTCCAGTCGGATGGGTCTCCAAGCCACACCCGTGCAGATGGCGCAGGCGTAGTCGTCGATGCTCGGCAGAATGGGCAGAAGCGTGGTGGTCAGGAGCGAGAGGAGAATGTGAGGCAAGCTCTCTGCGAGAATGCCCGTTGTGCTGCTCGGCAAGAGGGCCGCCAGGGAAGGATGGGTCCCTCCGCCAGTAGGAACCAGAGCTCCCGATCGATGACTGGCGCCATCTGAACCGACCCCAAAGGCTTCAGGCGGGATCTGCACGAGCCCGGACAGGCCCATGCCCGCCACAGTAGCAGCTCCCAGCCTAGCTGCATCCTGCTGAGCTATGAAAGCTCTCAGGTCATCGCTAGCCGTGAGCGCAGTGCGCTTGTCGTGCTTCTTCAAAATTTTCCTCGCCGCTTCGATGTTCACCCGTTGGAATTTCTTCACGTCCAACAAGGCCAAATTGAGCCGAAGGAAATCTTGAAGCGCATTGACGGATCTCTGATCTTTCATGGGCTGCAGCGAGCCGCCTGCTGAAGCGCCAGCAGCACTGCTCTTCCGTCTGCTGAGACGAGCTGCCAATCCACCGCGGTGCTTGTGGCCGGGAATGCCGCCCCGCGCATCTTCTCCTGACTCATTGGACGCGGTCCAGCCTCGCTTGGCGAGTTCTTCAGCGAACCTTTTCAATCGCGCCTCGCTCTCATCCACACTGACTTCTCCTCGATCCTTTTCCCGCTCGGACTCGAAGATCTGCATCTCGACGTACAATGCGAAAATCTCTCTCCAGACGTAAAGGTCGCTCTTCGTTGCGTATGGAGACGCGACGCGGGCCACTGCGCTGCAAAGCGACTCGGTCTGTTGCTGAAATGCATCCCTCTGCGCACTTTGCAGGTTGGAGAGGTTTTGCAGAGCGCCGGTCAGCGTATCGAGGAACTCCGTGTCCGCTGTCAGGGGAATGACGATTTCTCGGTGACGCATGCGGCGTCCCTCGTGACTTCTTGCTGCAGACGTCCCGAGTTGCTCTGAGGACGGAGCTGGCGCCGACCCAGCATCTGCATCGGCGCGCTGCGTTGACGTGCTGTCTGGAAGCGAAGCGTTCGGTAGAGCGAGCACCGCCGGCTCGCGACCGGGTGAACCCTTGAGCGTTTTGGGCGTCGGCGGCAGCTCCGTGATGCGCGGCCCCGCATCCTCTGCGCCAGCGTCGGATGTGCTGTCGTCCTCAGACGCGGACTCTTCGGCGCTCCCTTCGTCTCCGGAGTTGACAGGCGATTCGACGAACAGGCGAATCCGAGGAACCGGATGCTCTTTGGTGCCTACAAAAGGCCGCCGCAGAGGAGGGGTCAGCTTCCGAATCTTAGGCGAGAGACGTGCACTAGCTACTCACCCCCAAGCTCGTACTCTGCTCGGGCACGTCGTCCATCCTTTCCTTTGACCCACCTGCTCTTGCGAGCATGACCGTCCTCGGGTTGTTTGCCAACTGCGCCACCAGAACTCGATCGTCTGGCGGCCAAATTAGGTCTATCGCGGAGCGAGCCAGAAGGCTTAGCTGTGTCATTCTCCATCTTCCAAGCGTCACCGGGTCTCTCCCTCCAAGCATGTCCACCCCAGTCATGCCTGCCGTGATCGTTTGCTGCACTTGCGCCTTGTGCCCGTTCGCCGGGCTGAAGATCGTGTGCGGGCATTGAAGCCCTCCTCACACCATCCTCCTTCTGCGGACCATCACCAAAGACTTCGCTTTTCCTTCTCCTGAATTCCTCGAGCTCCTTCTTGCCCATGCCATACCATTGATTGGTCTCGTCGTCTGTGACTGCATCTGGGCTACCTACGCCCGAAGACCCATCGGCTGAAGACCGCTTCCTGAAAGCCGAGGGGCGCTCGTGGGGCTTCAAAAGCAGTCGAGGATCGGGTCGCAGCGCTTCGGGGCCCTCTTCGTGACTCTGGTGCTGGTGCTGCTCGTGATGATGGTGATGATGGTGATGGCGGCGACGTGCAGCACCGTCCGTATCCGAGACATCCACAGAGTGCTGCCTCGAGCTCGACGGACTGCCATCCGAGCTTGCCCATCCGCCCGCTGTCTGGGAGGCCCCCGAGCTTTTGCGAGCGCTGCGACGCCGCTGATGGGGCTGAGAGTGGGCTATCTTTTCCAGCCACTCCGCTGCAGGAGACTCATGCGAGGATGCCTTAGAAGGGCTCACGATGGCGGATATACCGTTCGACTGAGAGCCTTCACCCAAGGACTTGCGCGCTGCTTCCCTCGCACCAGCATCAGCGACGCACTCTTCGCAGTCCTCGCTCGGCACTTCCAAGGGACTTCCATGCGCTGCTCTTTGCGCCTTCTGTGCCTCGAGGGTAGCACTCGGCGACAGGGCCGCAACACCCAGACTTATAGCTGGCGCTTGCTCCTCTGCGCTAGGTCGTCCAATCGTGTATGGGCTTGTCCGGGAAGAGGAAGGGCCAGTCTCCTCTATGAGTGGGCTTAGCGGGTTGCCACTCTCAGAGCCGCCCAATCTAGCAGCTCTAGAATCGACCAGAAGCCTGCCGTACTTTCCGGGCCCAGTTGTAGCAGCCTCATCTGCGCTTGAGTCCTCAGTACCACTGCTGGTCAGCGATCGCGAACGTGCCCTGGACTCGCTGCTCTGCGATGATCGCCGCGCCGGTACGCCGTGGTGGCTCGGGTGGAGCGAAGACTTGGCAGCAGCCGCAGCCGCTAGCTGAGACATTTGGATGTCTTCATCCTCTTCTTCGTGCGCATCGCCGGATTGCGTAGCTGGAGCTATGAGCTCTCTGAGCACGTCCGCACCGAGCCCAAGAGATTCAAGCTCAGCCACGACACCGTTGATCAGCTTCTTGAGCTGCGCAAAGTGGCGAGAAGCGACAAGAAATTAAGACCGTCGGACATTGAGGTGTCGCTAGTTACGGCCAACGACTCACATGCTTGTACTCGATGGCACCTTCCCTCCACTCTTGCGGGAACGAGGGGCTGGCTAGTGTTTCCATGTACGACTTTCCAAACTTCATCTTTGCGTATCGCAGCGCGTGCGGTGAAGAGGGTTGCGAGATTGTTTGCAGAGTTGCGTCACAAGTCTGTGGTCATCGAGTCGTATTTTGCGGTCGACTTTTTAATGTCTTGCACAGGCGAGCAATCACCCTCTTCTCTCCGCTTTGGCTCGCCAGAGGGCAAGGAATGAGAAAATTTGCCGACTTGTCTCTTCGCGGTAACCAAGGACTTGCGCCAAGTCTCAAGAAGGGCGCAGCTCTTCCTTTGCATAGAGTGGCAGTCGTCGGCAAAAAGAGATGCTCAGCCGGAGGTATGGAAGCAGACGCCTGTCGCGTGAGATGTCACCCAGTCCGACCAAAGTGAAGCTGGGCTCAGCCGGCGGCACAGCGGAGCAGAGCTAGCTTGTACCGTTGCGTGACAGCTATACAGCTGCAGCGAAAGGCTGGTTCAGCCGAAGATGGTCGAAAGCGAAGAAAGGCGCTGGCCCTCTCTCTGCGGCTGACGAAGCGGGCGCGAGGGTAGTCGCTGGGTTGAAGCTGCGCAATTCGGATGGAGGGAACGTGCTACGCTTTGTGTAGCGTCGCGTGTGTGGGTGCGTGTGGATGGGAAAGTCTCGCATGGATGATCAAGGTTGGACAAGATTCACATTGATGCAGGTGGGAAATACATGTGCTTGTAGCGCCAATTTACGTAGGGAAAGGAGCTTTGCCAAGTGTGGCCGGGGGAAAAGCGCCTTCTTGCAGCTCGGCTATGTATACGCATTCAAGATTCACTTTTCACCATTTCTTCTTCTGAACTCTGATTGTCCTTCGTGCATCAACGCCCTGGCGATGTTCGACGGCAGGAAGAAGCATGCACTCACACTGCCAAATGCTCGCTCAACGACTTTCAGGCGACGTTCGAGAGCTGAGCCAAGCGAGCCTATCACGTGAATGTTCGCTCTTCGTAGGGTCTGGAACAGTCACGAGTGGGACAGGCTGACCCTCCTACACCGGTCCCGCACGTACACAGTCCGCCATGGTCCCGCTGATGCTTTTTGACTGACTGCTGACACTCACTCACTTTACGTGCCGTACGTGCACTTGGACCGCTGAATTATATATATATAGAAGCACATGCTGCATAGGATGGACGCATCGCCGCGCACCCTGCTTGCTGAAGACCCTCTGATGCTCAGCACGAATATGTTCCACGCAGTCGCAGTGCGATGCTGCTCATTACGATCAGGATGTTGCGTGCTGCTGCAGGTTGCCCAGCCTGCCCGCAACAACCCTGCCAGCCCTTAATGCTCTGAAATGGAGCAGATGAGGCACGAGAGCAGTTTCGAGTTGGCCGTTCAGCGGAATATCGTACGTGCACCTCGTCGTCTTGATCGGCAGCACGACAGCTCGGCCAGCTGTGGCGTTTTGGCGACTCCGCGGCAGCTATATGCACCGCCTGCAGGTGCATCATCTGTCAAAAGACGCTGCTGCTGCCGCTGCTGCTGCTGCTAGGCTGACGAGGTGGTACATAACATCGCAAAGCTCCACGCTTTTCTCGATTGGCTGATGCTCTGGACGCGAGTCACAGTGACTGAGGACGTGTTTGGCTGCTGCTGCTGTAGGACGTTTCTCGTCGGCGTTCGAGATCGCAGCAAAGCATGTTTCATAGCTGTGTTCATCTGATGTTTGCGTCGATTATAAGGACCCACACGTCTCAATCACGTGAATTTGGATTCTCCGGCTGGGTCGCTGATGCTGGGTCGCTGCATGCTAATTGCTGTTGCTGTGTGTTCCTGGGTCAGCCGGTGTTCAAGCTCTGCACGGGCCCGGTATATCGACGAATCAAGAATGCCACTCAGACTTTGCTTTGAAGCTTCGACGCATCGAGAATCACGAATGACGTTCACCTTCTCACAATCGCAGGACTCGTGACCCTTGCCTTTGCTTGCTCTTTCCTCGATCTCAGCTTGGACAGACCTGCACACAGCGCAGATCAGCAATACTTGGCCAAAAAGCTTGTTAACAATACGTGGTGCGCGCGTGCATCGACGTCGGTAATATAAGTCACGAGTCAGAGAGTGGGGTCGCATTCAATCATCCAAATTGAACCTTGTTTTGGCGAGGGCGCAAAAGTGCATCGGCCAAAATACCTCCGTCCGGCTTGAGGCACCTAATTCAAGATTCACATTGTAGCAGCACGAATAGCTTCTACAGATTCAAGAGTGGTGATTCCCCGGGACCACTCATTGGCTTTGGCCACCGTTGCTGCTGGCGAGCAGCCAAGCCCATGCATGCAGTCGAGAACAGTATGCCTCTCGTTCTCCTTTCCCTTCTTCCTCTGCTCCACCATTTCGTGGAGGTCGCGTGCGGCGTGCGCTTAGGTGGTGACGAGGTGCAGCTATAGGCGAGGCGAGCCCAGCCCGAGTCGCTTGTGCCGAACAAGCAGCATTCTCGAACATTCGACGCAGCACATCGGAACATTCATGATGGTCAGGTTCACTCGTGACTCTTGACCCACCCTCGCGTCTCGAAGGCACTCAGACTCTCTGTCGCGCCTTGACGTGGTTCGTCACGCCTGATTGGCGTGTGTGATTACCACTTCGCTCGTATCAGTGGATACGAGAAACACTGAAGAGTGCAAGAGGCTCCAGGAATGCGCTTTGACGGACACAAAGGGGCTGTGAGGAGTGGCAAGGTCCAAAGAGAACGGAGAAGTTTTGGAAAGAGATCATCTCGATCACCCTTGGCTCAAGCTTGCGACCATCATGCATCGCATTGCTTTGGAGCGCTTTCAGGCTGCTCTTGCCAGCAGGGGACGGATCTCTTGGCAAAGCGGCGTCGTTCATTTGCCCGAGGGACAGCACCTAACCGGCTCAATACCGAGCGGCGCTCGCGGCTCCACGAGACCGCTTGCCTTACGGACCCGAGGTTTCAAGACCTCAGGAATTGGCAATGTCAAATACAGGCGGTTTGGACAAGCAAGTGGAGATGAGCCACGAAGGATACAGCAGCACAGAGCGGGGTCATCAAGGGAGCCCATCCTCGAGCTTGCACGTCGCCTCGGTGGTGGACAAAATCAAGGTGGCTCATCCTCAAACAATTGGAAAGACAATTCTTCAAACAGGCTCGCGGTGGTCATTCTCCTCGTCTTCTTTGGCGGCGGCTTTACCTACTACGTCTTTCACTTGGAGGCCGTGCCGGGAATGAATCGAACTCGATTCATGGATGTCACACCGGCACAAGAAGAGTCCCTAGCCATGGCGACGTACAAAGCGTTCATGGCACAGAACGGAGCTGCAATACTTCCCGCTCACCATCCCGAAACGAGGAGAGTGCAGCGCGTAGCGTCGAGGTTGGTGCAGGCAATCTCGGACGTCTCGCCAAGTTCGGATAATACGCTGCAAAAGTCGCACACGCAATGGGTCATCCATGTCCTCGCTGATCAGAAGCTCAACGCCTTTGTGTTGCCTGGAGGCAAGATCTTCATCTATGGAGGCATGCTTCGATTGTGCCAGACTGACGATGCATTGGCGACGGTTCTGAGTCACGGTAAGCAGATGTTGCTGCTTTCACTCCCCTTCACTTCTTGCATGCTTCTGCTTACACAGACAAAAGTCCGGTATTCGTGTCACAACTTGGCCGTCGTGTGCAGAAATAGCGCATCAGATTCTGCGACATCACGCAGAAGGACAGAGCGGCACGAAGGTGCTCTACTTCTTGGCGCAAGGTTTGGAAGCTCTGTTCGGCTTCGGTTTTGGCCTGTCTATCCTCTTGACAAAGCTACTGTACCAGTTGCCCAACAGCCGCACGCAGGAGACTGAGGCTGATCGACTCGGTGCGTTACAGCAAGCGCGCGACTGCAAATGCGCTCTCCAATTCGAACCCTGACGCCGAGATTGGCAATGCAAACCCCCAGGTCTGCGACTCATGACTGCAGCTTGCTACGATCCTCGACAAGCGCCAAAGTTCTGGTGAGCCCCAAAAGGCCTGAAGTTGGCAGCATTCTTTCGGCCGTTTCGAATAACCGTCTCACCTTTACTTTGTGAATGAATAGGGAACGCTTTGCGCAGGTTGAGCAAAGGCAATCTGGTGAAGCAAAGGGGCAACAGGAGTCATCCGGCCTGTTCAAAGCCGCAGAGAGCATCCTCAGCACGCATCCGCTCTCTGAGAAGCGTATGCAAGCCCTGCACAGCTGGGTAAGTCTCTTCCAAGCCTAGCACCAAGGATTCTCAGACGATGCTGCTGCTAACGCGTGAACCCCATCGTCACTGCTGTTGGTGCCGCAGTTGAACGAAGCCATGTCTTACAGAGCGGAGAGATGTGGTGCATTGCCAGAGCAAGCGTCTGACTTTGCTCAAATAGCATGGTCACCCAGCTTCCGGCCATTTGTGGCTCGATGAAGCGCCCGCGCACAGCGTACTGCCCGCACTGCATACTTCTGTCAAAGTGGTCAACACGCTGTGACGCCAAGCTTCTTGTTGAACCCCTCCAGAACATTGTACAAGCATGAAGGATTGCATCGAGGGACAAAGACGTGCAAGGAAAGATGAAACGGAGGCGCGAAGGGCACCAAAAAGGCAGGGTGATTCGGGGCAAGAGCTGATCGGCCTAGAATCGAATAGAATATGTGCCCTGCGCTTTTGTAAGATAGCGAACCCATTTGACACTTTGATCTATACATCGAGTCCGTTCGCACAGAGGAGAGAAGCGTGAGCTTTGCAGGATCGATTGTGATGGCAGCTCGCCAAGTCGAAACTCACAGTTGCCCTTCTCAAACACCTTGAGGAACCTGACCAGCAGTCCAGACGCGGTGAACATCAGGACCTGAAAGTCAACCTCTATGGGAGCTCTTGACCAAGTCTTCTGAGTTGTGGTGGCGCTCCTCTCCAAATCCGCTTGAAGAGACGTCTCTGTCATCCCTTGCATCTTGGGGATTCTACATGGCGAGTGAGGACACTTCAAGTCAGCCACGCAAGTGCCAGCTTCGGCTGCATCAACGCTTAAGAGCGCTTCTACTCACTTCCAGACAATCATTCCGTCGCTGGGCACGTACTTGGCCTTTCCCAGTAGAGCCTCGCATTTGACGTTGGTGGTATTGTGCGGGCAGGGTATTCTCAAGACGATGTTGGTCCCGCTCAGCTTTGAGTCAAAGTTTGCCTTGACATTGATGTTGTACTCCACCCTGCTCTTCGAGACCTCCTCGACGATAGGATGCACTTTGAATGGCAAGTTGACGTTTGTGGTAGATCGGTATCTGAAAACCGCAAAGGCCAGACAGATGCGCTGGGGGTCAGGAACCGACTTGCTCGCTCAACATCAACCGAAGTCGGCTTACCGCATGAGCTCAAATTCTCCGTCCGGTGGGGTGAAGCTGATGCTCCGATCAGTGTCGAACCTGTTCAGCTTGACGCATTGATGAAACTGACAGCTGTCCAGCTCGACCTCTGACGCTTCGCTTCCCAAGCTGCTGCTCGCTGCGCCACCGCTCGCCCCTCTCCTCTTGTCAGCTCTGTCCAGCACGAGCTTGTCATTGAGACCAAATTTGCATTCCGGCGTACCAGAAAGGTACGCTCGGACCAATATTCTGCCATCCACATCTGCCCTCAGCACAGTGCCTGCCAGAGAGCGGTCCGGCAAGTGTATGACCAGTCAGCCCAGCCCTTTGATTGGACCATTAGGAGGACGACCACTCACCCTTCGAGCTTAACAACAGATTGACATTTTCAACTACATCCACAAAAGCCTCGTTCTTCCGGTACTTGACATCTGCCCTTCTCCAGCTCGTAGCACCCGTAGCTTGGATGGTGATCTTTGCAGAGTCCTCTCGCACAGCCTGTTCAGATTTGACCCCTTCTGTTGTGATGTACATCTTCAAAGTGTCCGTTTCGCTGTTCTGCGGGTACCCAAAGTCCAGAATCTCTGCACGAGGAGACAATGATTACGAATGGGTCAGCAGGGGCCTCGATGCTGCGATCAGGCTGGCGGCGTGATCTGGCGCACGCCTCCGTCACATTGGCTCGCATGTGCAGCGCTCGCCACGCTCATTGTTGTTGAGCGCAGCAGCCCCAGCTCGAGCAGCGATGCTCCAACGATGACCAGCATTTTGCCACAAACGGCTTCGAGAGGAGCGAGGAGTACGCTGTGCTCACCATCCAGCAGCTCGTAGAACAGCACAAAGTTGTTCTTGATGCCTTCCTCATCGAACTTTCCAAAGTAGGATCTACCAATCTGGATGGATCTGTAGAGGAACTCGAAGACCAGGGCTGCATTTGCGTTGCATCTGAGCAGCAGAATGATACAAAGAGGACAGGTATCAGCTCGGTCATCGGAGAGGCAGATTCCATACACATGTATCTCGTCGAGACTGGCGATGCTGCAATTTGCGCCGTGGAGAATTCAAGCTCGGCTTCAAGGCCTCGAACAACTCACTTAGTGACAGCAACGACATAGATGTTCTCATGCCGAACATGGAAGAAGCTAGTACTACCGAGTGTAATGATAGGAGACCTCACATCCGGATTAGACACCACCTGAATCCTGAAAATGTCTGCAATGCTCCTCTTGAGATCTGACCTGAACAGGCGAGAGATGAGCACTTCTCCCTTTTGGTTGAAGATGAAGTATGCCGAGATCATCTTGGCTCAGACTCTTGGGTGAGCGTCACCGAATGCAACAAGGGTGAAGCAGCGACGCCAACGATGACAGCTTGTGAGCAATGATGCGCCGCCCTGTTGGCAAAAGCAGATTGTCAGAGAGTCGTCACGACTCCCACAGGTCGGCGGCAGAGGTGTGTTCGGTCAATCTGTGCGGAACTGATCCGGTGAAAGCAGCAAGTGAGGTGAGCGGTGAGTGCGAGGATTTCAGAAGGGCGATCATCGAGTGGGGTACAATCGTGGATGATCACATGTATGCGCGTGTGGATGATGATGGTCCAAGCGCGCGCGGCTGCCCATTTCCGCCGAGAGGTGCATGACGGCCGCGCGAGGTCGCGTGCGCGCAAGGGGAGAGATCGACTGGCGTTCACACAGCCAAGTCTGGTTGTATTCACAATTGCTCTTTCGAGGGGCTCGCAAGGCCTTTCTCGATCAAGTGTGAATGATTCAGTGACATTTCAATGAGCATGGAAGCGAACGCTGACTACGCATCGCTGCAACCGCGCAGATCTTGTGCGCATTGTGCATTTCTAGAAGCTTTCCAGCACAGCCTTGACCCATGGATCAGCTTCGCATCTTGGCCTAAACTCTTCAACCGTCCTTCTAAGTTCGGCCAGCTCAGCTTTCGGATCGACGGTACGTCTGCGCTTACTTGAGGGATCCGACCCGTTTGTCATCCCAACGTTCTCGTCATCTGCTCCTTCAAGAGCCGCGGAGCGCTTGGCCCAGGTGAGTAGGAACTCTTCCACCAATGCGGTCCCTCTGTCTGTCGCGTCCTTTGGCATCTTTAGGGGAGAGTCGGTATCCTCGTCTGCGAAAGCAGGGGATGAAGCTGAGGCACAATCAGCATGGATTACTCGGGTGTACCAAGACCGACCAAACACGCACCTTCAAGGTCTTCAAGCTCCTCGGCCTTCCTCTTTGCCAGCCGCAAAATGCTGTCTGGGAAGCCTGCCAACGCTGCGACGTGCAACCCGTAGCTCTTATCCCCGATGCCAGGCTCTACGCGGTACAGCAGTGTGATGTCTTGTTCTGAAGTAGCCGCAGCATTTGCTGCTCCCTCTTCGCTCTTCTCAGAGACGTGCGCCAGTACCTTCAAATTCTTGACGTGTGGCTGCTGTACCGCCAGATTGGTGATTTCCGCAAAGTGCGACGCAAAGAGCGTTTTGCATCTGATTTCAGTAGCTATCCATTCCGAAATGGCCCATGCCAAGCCGAAACCATCGTAGGTCGAAGTACCGCGTCCGAGCTCATCGATGATGATGAGAGAGTCTTTGGTTGCGGTTTTGAGGATGGTGGCAGTCTCTAGCATTTCGCTCATGAAGGTGCTGACGCCTTTCAGCTGACTGTCGCCTGCACCGACACGAGCCAAGATGCAGTCGAAGACAGGAATCCGCGCTCCCTCGGCAGCAGGGACGAAACATCCGACTTGGGACAGCAGAGCAAGGATACCAACTTGTCGTATGAAGGTGCTCTTGCCTCCCATGTTGGGTCCAGTGATGATCAAGAATTCGGACTCTCCTGGTGACATGTCGACGTCGTTTGCGATGAACGAAATGTCGTCCTGCACTTCAATGCACGGGTGGCGCGCCTCTTCGACGCGCAGCCGCGCTTCTGAACCTTTCTCGACAATCTGTGGTCTTGTGTAGGGAACCGGTGCGCACGCGCTGACATGTGCAAAGCTGAGCAACACGTCCAAGTTGGCGAGCAGCACGTTGAGACGTTCCAGCGGAGGACAGTAGGAAGCGGCGATGCCGATGACATCCTTGACGAGGCCTGCCTGCTGCGAGGTGTACTGCTCGGATAAGCTGCGAAAGTCGTCGCTGAGCTCTCGCAGCACTGGTGTGGTGAAATGAACACCATTCTGAAAAGGGGACGTGTAGCGTATGAGCGTCGAGCGAAGCGAGGACAGGCGGAAGGCCAGAGCTTCTCACCTTGATTGTAGCGAGCTCAATGTATCCCTTTTTCTTGCCCGACAAGACTTTGGCATCCTGGTGAGCAGGAAGAGAATCACTGAGCAATGCGGGTGGTGCCAAAGCAAACACACTTGACTCACTGCACGCGTCAACCTTAGACAGTATCCGTACGTGCTGTGGTTTTCCATGTGAAGCTTCTTGTCGAGTTCCATGTTCAGGTCCTTGCCGACTCGTCGATGTTCATTGTCCAAGTTGTCTCGCACGGTGTCCAGGCTCGCTTTGATGCTCTGGAGTCGATCGTCGAAGCCGGCCTTGATGACAAAGTTGTGATGCTCGAGCTCATCTAGATCCAATGTCTCTTCGACCATCTCCAGGAATCTTGAAAGCTGCTCTTGTAGCGTCTTGAATAGCCAGCGAATGTCAGCTAGCTCACGCGATGGCCCCGCGAGTGGACAGACTTACCTTGAAGGGCGCAATGAAAGATTCGTCGAGAGCATGAGAAGACTCGTCCATGGAGCGCGCTTCGGACAGCAAGTCAGCCATCTGGGGCAGGCGAAGCGCTGCTTGGTAGACGCGAACCACGTCCTCGAGTGTAGCAACACCCATCTGGAAGCGCTTGCTGATGCGGTGCAAGTCTGGCATCATGCGTAATTGATCCATCTGAAGAGTGTGAGTGAATATCGTGTAAGTCATACGATGAGTCCTGTGCTATCACGCTTCATGACGCTCACTTGCAGTGCTGTGCGAACCTCGCTGTGTCCAACAAAAGCGTCGACGAGCGTATGCCGCTTGCCTGAAGGCCCGAGCAAAGTGAGCATGATGGATCTGCATAGGACGGGATGGCGCGCCCTCACTCACGGATTTCCAAGACGTTCACGAGCGGCTGCTTGAGCCACTGAGCCAGCATACGTTGTCCTTGGGCCGTCTTGCACTTGTTCAACAGGCCGTAAATGCTCATGCTCTTGTTGCCTCCTGTAGCACCCGGCTCGGGAAAGACGCTTAGAGCACGCAAAGCACTCGCATCGAGGCGGAGGTACTGCCCCAGGTCGTGCTCGCGAATGGTGTACTGCCCAAAATTGAGCTGCTCCGTCATGAGATCCAAGTAAGAGATTAGCGCAGCGCAGGCTCCCAGCGAGACCTTGAGTCCGAATTCAGCTGATCCAAAGGCAGCGGCACGAATATGCATTGAGCCGAAGTCCAGACATGATGCGCTTTACCGTACTCACGCTGTGCTGTGCCTGCTGATGTGTCTGCTAACAAACGTAATAGATCCTGCTCTACATCTTTGGGCTGGAAGTCTCCTGTCCCCACAGAGGACAGCGTCAGCTAATGAGTCGCACTGGGAACTGGAGCACTTCGGCACCCACCCTTTCTCCTTCCTGTCAGGACGCAATTGCAGCGATCAAGGACAGTGCGCAACCTTGACAGGTCATAATCGGTGTCCTTCTCGTCTGCGGGAATGAGGCACTCCTTGACGCCGAGCTGAATCACCAAGCTCTTTTGACGTACAGCCGTGACTATGAGCTCGTGCACTGCACAAAACTCCAATGCGTTCGAATCGACTTACCTCTACATTTGAGAAAAGATCGTTGTCCGCGAATTGCGCCAATCCGAGCTGGCGTGAACTAGCGTCGGCAAAGGCTGCTCCTACTGTTCGTACCCCATCTACGTTCGCGAGCCTCAGCGCGAGAATGATCGGAGACGTGACGAGGTCGGCGTGAGTGAACAGCAAGTCTTCGACCGTTTGCAAATTGCCTGGCGATGCCTGTTGCGCAACAGTCGAGAGAGTGCACTTAGCTTGCTCCTTTGCTTTTGAGTGCAAATGTTCGCGCACGCTTACCTGCTTTGCCAATGTCCACACATTGCTGCGCTTCCCTCCACCGGCCCAGATCTCGACTCTGAGCTGCTTGACTGTAAGGGCATCCCTCAAAAAGTCCCGAGCTGCCGCTCTGCTCAACGTCACCGACGACAGCTCGCCGCCTTTGGAGCTCTTACCGAGCTGCTTCAGGACGCTGTGCGTCTTGAACACTGTCGAAGCGACCAGCATTGCCGCGTCACCATGTGCGGAGTAAAAGTCCTGCAACGGGTGATCATGGACGCGGAAGTCAGCACGCTCTTCGAGAGACTAGGGTTTGCGCTCCGTCCGGTGTCGCACTCACGCCGCGATCGAACAGTCGAACCGTGCCCTCCGATGCCGGCGTCATGCTCCTGAAAAATGCGACGAAGCTCGTCTCTGCGGCTTGGTCTGCATGCGCGTGTGGAAGGGGTGAGCCCTGTCAGCTCACTGCCAATTGTATGCACATCTTTGAGGGACTGACCTAAACCTAGCTCTGGCTTCTCGTTGGAACCTGATGATCCAGCGCCTGCTCCGCTGCCAGCTCCATATCCGCCTCCTCCATACATGTGCCCAGACATGGCGAGCTTGGAAGCAGAGGTCGTCTACGGATATCTGTGCTCGTCGAAGAATTCGAGATGAGGTTGGCTATCAAGTGGGCAGCGAGCAGGGCCCAACCAGCCACGATACGATTCAACGCGATGACAACTTTCAGGGTGCATATAAGTGCGCCCGATTTGCGTGGTGAGGCAAGCTTGATCTTTGTTGAGGATTGGACGTGTTGAGTGAAATATAGGACGTCGATGACCTCAACTGGATGATGCTACCGCGTGGGCATGTACAGCACATTTCAGAAAGCGCGCCTCTTTACGCGTCGCGGTGCGCCACTCGTGCTGCGTGTGCTCATGCGCGCAGGCGAAAGTGGCACACGTGATACAGCAACAGGCCGAGGTGTTGGTTGCTCGTTGCTCTCGCGAGAGGCGCGTTCCAAGGTTGCCTTTCAACTCGAGCGACTTGCCTGTAGGAATCAAGAACGTCGAGCCCTCTGCCATCATGAGATGAGACTCAAGACCCAAGACTCCTAATTGTCGATTTCCTGGCTTCCTTCAGAACGGTGGCCGCATTCCATCAGTGAACTGACGGGATTACACCCTTACCCGGCACATCGACGCTCATCCTCTAGCGCATTATGGCCAATGCGACAAGCGGAGAACCGCTGCGTGTGCTCGTCACTGTGGGCTCCACCTCATTTCCTGCATTGCTCACTGCTGCGCTGTCGGATGATGTGCTAAGACAGCTCGCTACAGGCTCGCAGTCTCTCAGGAAGCATTCAGCCTCAACACAGCCGACGCTCCTACTGCAGCACGGGGCCACGCCCCTTGCGTCCATCTTGCAGACCTTCCTGGCCAAACCTGTGGATCCCTCCTCCAGGAAGGTTCCGGAAGCAGGTCTGAGAAAGGTCGGTACCAAATGGGGCTACACCGGAGCTGTCAGGACAGAATTGGACCCGGGAGAAGAAGGCTTGTTGAATGTGAAGCTGGCAAGCAGCTCCAAGAGACCTACGCACTCCAAGGCAAATGCAGACTCAAGAGAGGATGCTGACGAGAAAGATGCCGCAATAGACAGCGCCGTTCGCGATGTCAAAAGCAGGGTGAGAAGGCGCACCGATGCACGCAAAGCTGGGGCCGACGTCGAGCTGGACGAGGCAGTGTCTTCGGCGCTGAAGGAGCGCAAGGCTAGCCAGAGCAAGTCGCACCGCCCGCAACAAATATCGGCAATCGACGAGCAGGACGACACGGATAGCTCGAGCAGCTCAAACTCGGATCTCGAGGATTGGAACATGGATGCTAGACCTTCAGGACCGCTCCCGATCGGGCATGGTACGCAGGCGTGGACAGCGGAGCCTGATGCGCGTGGAGGACTCCAAGCCCATTGCCTGCAGCTGGAGACTTCACATGGCGTTCACTTGACCTTGATCGACTACGTTTACGATCTTTCAGAGGAGATCAGTCGCGCAGATATTGTTATCTGTCACGCAGGTGAGTAGTGCGGCCGGGAGCTCGAGGAGCAAAGCCAGATCCTTACAAACAGCTGCGTTCACTTCCTCTTTCAGGCGCTGGCACCATCTTAGAATCATTGAGGAGCACCAGTGCGCGCGGTCCGCCCAAGGTGCTGGTTGTTCCCAATACGACGTTGATGGACAATCACCAAAGTGAACTCGCAGACGAGTTGGCGCGGCTGGACTACTGCAAAGCGGGCAGCGTCCAGTGAGCAATTCAAGCAGGTGACAAGCTAGCTCACGTCTGTTTTGTTCTGACAGCTGACCATATACCTGCGCACGCGGCTTCTAGCACACTCCACGAAGATCTTCGAAAGCTGCTTGATTCGAGTACGCCGCCTTCGAAGCCCTTCCCGCCCTTTGAGCCAGAACGCTTTGCACAGATAGTCGACGACCTGGTCGGGTTTTCCTAACGCCGCTCAGATGGTGTGCATCACCGCTCACGGACATACTTCTCTTGCTTGCAATGTCATGCGTGTTGCTTTTTGCAGCCTGTTGACAAGCAGTCTGTAGTATCACCTGTCCAAGCGGAAAGGTTGATGACTTGTGACTGCAGAATACAGTCTCGTCATCGAGAGTCTGTTCACGATTGAAGGTGCGCTAGAGCATGCACAGACTTCGGAGCACATGCAGCCCCGGAGAGGGGCCACCCGGAGTGGTCTGCGCACTGATGTTGCAGTCTTAATTGCAGTAGGTGACGTACACTGTGGCGAAGCGTGTGTGCTCAGCTTTGTCATGGCGTCAGTCTTGATTCTTTACGTACTCAAGGTACGCAGGCGATTGCGCCGACGGCAAATGCCTTGCTGGGGCCTCACATCGAAGTCAAGAGTCGGAGTACTGAATCACGTGCAGCGCTAATGGCGTAACGCCGACGCTGGACTGTTGTGACTCGTGACTGACGTGTCATGCAGAAGGAAGCATCACAGACACGCCCTTTTCTTGGCCAACAAGTCAAGTCACGAGCCTTTCGATCGCTGTCCATTCACATCACCATTGATTCCTCGATGACACTATAAATATTGCTGGAATTTGAACAGCTCTTTTGGCCTCGTTCGCTCAGTCAGCCAACTCTCGAGCGCCGACGATATTCGTAGACTGACGGAACAACGCGGGTTGGCGAACACACTCCAAGGCATCTGCGGCAAAGACAAGAAAAGCTTCACCCGACGGCTTAGTCCACCCAGCCCGCCATGGTGAGTCACACTGATCGATCCGTACCAGCGCGCCCTGTTGCGTTCCGATGTGTGTCTGCTGTCTGATAGATCTGGTTGATACGCACATGCAGGAGCAACAATCCTCAGCTCCGCCTTGGGTGCGATCCCTCGTCGACTTCTTGCGCAGCAGCTCGACGGGGCCCAAGACCAAAGTCGGTCTTCTGAACGGACAGCGTAAAGATCATTTCAAAGGTAGTGGAGCCATCAAGTCCCTCTTATCTCCCGCCTACGTCAAGGCCCAAGCAAAGAAAGGCAGCGTGTTGCCAAAGATCGAGAATGAGGATCAAGCGGCTGAAGCTTTGCACAATGTCATTCCGTACGCTTTCTTCTTGAGGGTGGACAGGGCCACGGAAGGTGGGAAGGAACGTCCGATCCAGATCAATCAGATGCAAATGTTCAAAAGCGACCTGGTAAGTACGCAGAGGTCTGAAGCCGAATCTAGCAGTTCTGCATTTTCTTGTCTGTCAGCCTTCCCACTCGGTCGCTCTTGCAGCCGAGACTGGTTTGGCGCCAAATTCCCCTTCACAGGCGCACGAAGTCATTTGCTGACTCCCCTCTCAACGCATCCCTGCGCAGTACTACGTCTGGCTGTACGATGGCTCACAGCTCTTGATGCAACTGGCAGGTTTCGGAATGATCCTACTCATGTTGGCTGGTGTCATGTTCCCTCTTTGGCCTGCCAGTCTTCGAGTAGGGGTATGGTACCTTTCTATCGGAGTGCTGGGACTCATCGGAGCTTTCTTCGGACTGGCCATTGTCAGACTCATCCTTTGGGGCATCTCCAAGGTCGTGCTGAGTCCCGGTATCTGGCTCTTTCCCAACTTGTTCGAGGATGTTGGCTTTGTGAGTGGGATGCTGCGCTCAAAAGGCGAGCGATCCGAGCCGGTCATTTGTGGGCGACTTGATGGCTCAGAAGCAAGATTCCGAGGCGAAATTGCCAGCTTCCGCTGAGAATAGCCAGCTCACGCGCTCCCTGGTCCATATCTCAGGTGGACTCTTTCATTCCCCTGTGGGCATGGGATCTGCCTCCTGCCCCAAAGAAGGTCGGCAAAAAGAAGCGCGCGCACGCGATCGAAGGTTCAGAAGGAGAAGCAATTCGAGACAAAGTCGAGGGCGGAAAGGGAGCAGGGTCCAAGCAACAAGCTGTCGCTGTGAGTACTTGCATGCATGCTGTCGAAATAGCCCATCAACTCTGCCAGGTGGGCGACCATCGCTGCGTGCGATCGACGGCAGGATGGTGATGGGCCAAGGAAGACTACTGACCACTGCGCATTGAACTCTTGACTCGCTCGCGCAGAACCTACCGGGTCAAGAATCCGGCCCGGCCAAACCGCAACTGTCAGCTGCTCAAGCTGCAGGCGATTCTGCTCCAGCACAACAATCGAAGAGCACCGATGGCAAAGGCGGCAATGTGAAGAAGATCCAGAAGGCGAGCGATAATTTAGCTGGTCTGGACTAAACAAAATAAGCTTCGCTCCGCTGAAGCCTAGCGCAGCGCAGCCATGTCTCACTAACACAACCTGTGGCCTGGAATACACTACTTCCCTTGCCCTGGCATAATGTCATGACTTACCACAATCAGCGGTACAGGGCACGCACGACAATGCCTCGAATTTGCAGACAAGACACAGCTGACATGCTCACGAGGCGGACTTCCTACGTACGGCATCAATGCCTATGGAGGTTGAAAGCATGTAGAGTGCTGCAGAGACGCAAGTCAAACTTTCCTACGTCTACGCTCGTTGGGATTCTTGCGCCCAATACCCAGGGGTGGCAGACCGCCTACCAATCTCGAAGGCTCAAAGTCTGCTTTGCCCCCCTGCAAGAAAGCGCTCACGTCTTCAGGATTCTGGTATCGCTGGCTCCATCCATCCTTGCCCTTTTCAGCGGCTCTATTGAGTTTCCTCACTTCCTTTTCCTGCCTTCCCTTCTCCTTCGAAAGCGCCTTGATCCATTCTTGCTGATCGGCTCGGAGGATTGGCGCACCTCCGCTGCTTGGCGCATTGGCTCCTCGTGGTCCTCCCGCCCGTGAAGGCTTAGGCATAGGAAGCGAGTACCGCGATCCTCGAAGACGCAACTGACGAGAAGTGTTGATCTCGATCACTTCTCCTCCTCCTTTCTCCGGTGCATTCGTGCGCACCGAAACTCTCAGCAGCGTCGCATTCCCACAAGAAGGGCAGAACTTCTCTTCCGTGTTCTTGCAGATTCTGCATGTTCATGGATAGGACCAGATGGTCGTGATGCGTCAGCCTAGCAGTCACTGATGTTGAGCAGTCGTGGTGCTGTATCCCGCAGACTCACTTGGTGCATGCGTGGCATCTCAGAGCCCAGCTCTTCACGCTCTTCATCCTGTGTCCTTCGTAACTGGCAAGCGCCAAGCCCATTTGCAGCATCACATTTTGCATCGCGTAATCGCCCGTCATGCCAGCAACCGTCATTTTTCCCGCTGCCTTCTTCGACTTTTTGCCGCTGGCCGTCGTTGCTGTCGCCATTGACCCACCAGCTTCAGGTTTTTGCATGCGGTTGCGACGTTTTCTGGGCTCCTCGAAGCCTGCGTCGTCCTGCTCTTCCCCTGCCCCTTTGTCACCTTCCACTGCGTCATTGGCCTCCGCCTCCTCTCGAGTGATCAGATCCGCATCAGCCGCAAATCCCAAGGCTTTGGCTCTATGCGCCTTTACGTTGATGGGTGTGATCCACTCTCCCTCGCCATCAGAGCCTCCAAGGTCGGATTCCTCTTCATCCGACGCTTCTTCCTCTTGCACTTCCCTAAGAGGGCGTGGGGTGATCCATTCACCTTCTGCGTCCTCGCGAGAACCTTGAAGATCCAAAGAGGCAGCCTGAGCCTGGCGATCGGATGAAGATGACTCTGCAATAAGGTCTGAACGCTTGGACTCCTCTGCCCTTTCATTGCTATGTGGCTCGACGATGGACCTGGGAGCAAGCGGTGCAGCTGATGCGGAAGCTGCTGCAGGTGCAACGGGCTCTGCTGCAACTGCGTCCTTGGCCGACGAGGCGGGCACATCCACTGGCTTGGCCTGCTGCGCTCTCGCCTGGGCCAGTCTGCTTGCATCGTGAGCCTGCTGGCCCGTTAGTCCTCCCACCTTGTCGCGAAGTCTCCATTGCCCGTGTCGAGCTGTCTCCGTTCCGTACAGCACCGCGAGCACGCTCAGATCTGCCTGACTGAGGGAAGACAAATCTCCGGTCTGTTTCGCAAAGTTCCTCACAGCTACCAGATCCTTGGCATCTGGCTCTGTAATGTCCACTTCGACGCCCCTCAGCGTAAGGATCTCCAAATCGGCCCTAGAGCGAGCTTCGCCCAATTCGGCTAGCACAACGCGTGGTATGACCATGCGGGAGGCAAGATTGGCAAGTTGAGATGCAGGTGTGCTGAGCAACGCCGAAGTGTCCAGCACCAATATCTCGATGCTGCGATGGTTCACTGCCGCGGTAGCCATCGTTGTAGGCGGGGCGCGCAGAGTTGGTTTTTGGTCAATCGAATATGTTTGTGAAGTCGACGGCTGGGCCTCCGTTGTTGGGGTTGGTCTGCTCGGGCCAGATGAGGCATCCTCGTTTCCGATGCTTGAGCGAGAAGCGCCTGCGCCTGGCAAGCTAGGCCAGTCTTGCTCCTGGTCGCTCATGTTGTTCAGTCAGAAGTCGAATATGGCGAGAATTTGTAGGCGCTATGGCTAGAGTCTTGGCTCCGCATCCAATGGGCAACCACACGTCTGATTGAATCAATGAGGGGAGCGCTCGTCGAGATGAGAATGAAAGCAGGAGCTGTGAGCCGCTAAGCTGGAACTACTACTGATGATGCTAACCCACAAATCTGACTCTTGACTCTTTTGATCGAGCCGCGAGTTGCGACTTTTGCGTGGCTACCAGTCACGAGTCTGAGTCAAAGCAAGTCTCGGTCAGTTCTGAGTCGCGAGTCTACTCTTGGCTAAAAAATCGAAATCTTGATGAATCTGATTCACAAATCACAAACCACAAATCACAAATGCAAATCTCGAGATTCAAAAGTCTTGAAGTCAAATTATATAGGGTCGCCAGTACGGCCAGTCACGTGATCCCACGTGATCTGCGTTTCTCGCGCGCGCGCGCAGGTGTGCGAGAAGACCGTTTTGTGCGCCCGACGATTCACATCCAAATTCTTGATTATTCTTAGCTCATGGTCTCTGCTTGCCTCCTCTCATCAAATCTACACATTCAATCACCACTCACGGCAGCCGCCGAGCCTTTGATCGCTATTGGTGCGCCTATTCAAGCGCGCTCACGGCGTTCGGTCAGTCTTTCTCACTCTGGCAGCGCACTGACTGCCCGTACTTTGCCGACCCTCCAGAGCTCTCCTCCTCTCCTCAACGCTGGACAGCAAAGATCGCTTTCAACAGCTCTTAGTCTGCACCTTGAAAGTTCCCCCACTGACTTCACCGAAACATGGCAGTGCCCAGACTCACCGCCAAGGAGCTGGACCAGCGCTTCAAGCGCGGCACGAAGACGGCTATTGTCGCGCTGCGCAATCTGGATCACATGCTACCCGGTCAGAAGGGATGGAAAGGAAAGTTTGCGGACAGGATGCTCCCAGCTAGAGCAAGGGGCAACAACAACTACGTGCAGCCGAAGGACAGGATCAAATTGTGGAACATTGTTCCTGGAGATGTGGTCAGATATAGGACCGGTGTCAAGCTTGCAAAAGAGGGAAGCGCGGAATTGTGGAAAGGTCAGGCCACCGTGAAGCAAATCGACAGGACGAGGAACTTGGCTTGGCTCGCGAACGTTGTAAGTTTCAGTGTTGCACTCGAACGGCTCAAATTACAGCTTCTTGAGCGAGCTGCTGGTGCATGTATGCTGTTTTCGTGTTGCGTACCGTATGTGTTATGTTTTGAGCTATCAACGGCTAATTTCCTCGTCTGATGTGGACCCCAACACCAGGACAACCCGGGGGACAACCCAGCGACAAGTGAGAAGCGCATCGTACCTCGCCAGATGGGAGAGGACGGGCAAGTTGTATGGTCAAACAACACGTTTCAGATCAACAGGCCAGTGCATATCAGCAATCTGCAGCTCGTCCTCCCGCAAGAGATGGACCTTCCAGCGGGATGCGGAATCACGATGGACGAGCTGAAAGAAGGGTGAGTCGGCTTTGGACACGAAGCGCTATTGACCTTGCTGGCAGACTGAACGTCAAACTGGACGGCCGCGTTCTTGCAGCCGCGTCGCCACCCGCATTTCAGGCACTGGCGCTAAGTGGAACAAAAAGCTGCATCAGTTCACGTGGAAAAGGTTCGCAACCGTCAAGGCCAAAGATGGCACAAACGTCAAATTGCAGGTACCTTGGCCTCCTAACAAGAATGCTCCCCGTATCAGTAGGTGTCATGCGTGCATTAGACGCTTGAAAGCCCAGCGCCGTTGCGCAATCTGGCCTAACATGAAATGCCATCCTCTACGCCAGTCTTGCAAGATCTCACCACTGCCAGTGATGCAGTGAAGTCGGAATCATGGATTCCCTGGTATCCCACTAATCCCATTCATATCTCGCGGCATACATGGCGAACGTCACCTCAGTCTGAAGCAATGTTGCGCGCCCAGAAAGCAATTCGAGAGACGCAGCCGCGGATTCTAAGAAAACCCGGCTATGCACCCTATTTGCCTATTAGGCAAGGCCCTCCACCTGTGGCACAGGCTCCTACTCCAGCGGAAGCTGTCACGCTCCGCCAAGCAGCGCAGAGAAAATGGGCCTCGGAACACCCGGACATGTCTGAAGGAAGAAGCTTCGCGTCGTCAGACTACCACAGCGTAGCACCGTTGGACGGGCCGGTGGCAAATGGGGCGCAATGGAGATGGATACCAGACAAGACGCCTTTTCAAGCTGGCGAAAGGAACGAAAACGGGATCAGAATTGGCATCGCTGGAAAGGATGAGATCGACGCTTGGCCCATCGAGCTTTTAATGGAGAGAGAGCTGAGCCCGCCGAGGAGCTTGGCTAAACGTATGAAGCAATTCAACATCTCCAAGCTCACCAAACAGGCCGAGCTCAAGAAGCAACAAGACATCATGAACAAGAATTTGGAAGCCTTGCGCAACATCGAGCTATAGTCACGTGTCGAGCCTCCACACCGTTGAGTCGCATCCAATCCATGCTTTTACCATATGATGTGCTGGGCTGCGAGCTCGCTCCGGGAAGCCGCGTCCTGTGTAGACCGTGTGTCATGGAGGTGATCGCTGAACAGCGCTTCTCGCGAGTGCGAGCCCGCAGCGACGGAGTCGTCATCCGCAATGAGCTTTCGTGCGCGCGAGAATGCTGCTTCTGAACACTCTTGGCGCATTTCAACGGTTTGCCAGCTCGACCGAGACGAATGCAACGAGCTCTGCGCTACCGAGTCGTCCCTCACTCGCTCACTTTACCAAGACCTCGCGCTCCGAGCCTCGTCGTATCAGCACCGTAGACTTTTTCCCAGACACGCGCCACGACAACCCAAACAAGCAAAAGTCAGTCCACAGAATGTCGGGTCAACTGGTGGTGGTGGCGATGAGTGCATGAAGAGATTTCGAAGACAATCCCATCACATGATTGGATTTTAATTTGGCTTCGAACGAGTAGACGGTTGCGGTAGTAGTGGTGATGGTGGCGGCGAAGCATAGCTCATGCGAGGAGAGGGGTCCGCATGTAATAAAAGGCGTTCTCTAGTCCAAGAAGAGGCTTGAGAAAAGCGACGTGGCTTGGGCACATCCTGCTCGGCGCTACTCGTGACTGACCACACAACAGCCTTGTTGCTCTTTTCTCATGACCCTGCTCCGGACGCCGATGCTCTTTGGGAAGCAGTCAGAGTGGAGATTGCAGACGAGCTCCGACACCAGGCACATCGATTTGCTCCGAGCTGTGCAGAGTCATTATTGCGGTGACAGCCAAAGTAGCGAAGTTAGGCACACCTGTAATAATACTATTGCCGCTCGAGCGCTTCGGAGCAACCTTTTGAACGGCCAGTCAGAACAGGAAGCGCAAAAAAGCTCCCACGCTCTTTGCTACAAGGTTGGCGATCAGCGCGCGAGGTTTCGTGGCTGGCCTGTCTGCAGATCGTGCACACCATCGTGGGTGCGCCGTGTCTGCACGATAAGAAACTGCCGTTTGATGGGATTGGCCATCTTGACCGATGCCTTTGAGCAAGTTGCATATTTGTTTTTATACTGCTGGGCCACGATCGGTCATGTGTCCGGTCGTGAATACGGAGCCGTCACTGGTACAAGTCGCGTTGCTGCTGCTCCTGGTACATATTCACGCATGCGGGCCAAGCCACACGTCTTCTTCCTTCTGCGCAGAGCTTGCGTCTCGGCGCGTGGCGCTCCTTCATTGCACCCCTTCTGCATGCTGCTGCATGGCATGTGGTACGGTACGGTACCGTACTGCCGACCGTGCAGTCACGACGAGTCGTGAGCACAACACTCACGATTCTGGTGCTGATGCTGTTGTGTGCAGCTATAGGCGTACGCTGCAGAAGGTCGGATGCCGGCTCATAGAGAAGCCGACGTAGATCTCGCACCACACCGCATCACTACTTTTGACTGCTCTCGAGCTTGGTGCTTGTGCTCGCAAGAGGCTGCTGCGCTGAGATGACGGCAGTGCATCGAGACCGTGCGTGCCCACCTCAGATCTTAATCCTGCGGCACCTTTCCCCACGTCTTGAATTCCGCAAAGGTGAACCCTTGCTGCTGGTGCAAAAGTACGTCGGCATCTCGCGGCATCTGTGCGTTGCGGAAATAGGTACTTTCGTGACGAAAGCACACCACCTTTCATCGAGCTTATCGTTCAGAGAAACACGATTATGAGAAGAAGCTGAGCGTGCAGAAGCCAGCGGCTACGTAATGCGGGCATCTCCATCCGAGATTCCTCGATACACTTGCGAGCCTGTCGAGCGCGTCGGCACTCTTTCTGATGACTGCTGCGATACACGTCGTCTCTTCGAGACGAACATCATGTCTGTGCTCTGCATCAGAGTGCCCTTCCAGCTTTGGTGTCAGTCGTTACCGGTCTGCCACCTCGCTCAAAGCACAGCATAGGAATTGATGGCGACAGCATCACGATGATGGGCATCTTGATGCCGACGCGTTTTCGCATCCTCTTTCGTGCAACTCTTGGTGCGTCGCGCACCAGACCGCGCCGTTAGCGTTCTGCCTAGGTGCTCGAGGGTCGCTGATGCATGACCTTACCTTCGTCAACTGAGCGACTCTTCTGTCCACCAAAAAGACCCGCGTAGCCGAAGGAGAAATATCCATAATTCTCACCGCCCACAAGGTTCGCCCGCTTCACAGCCTGCACGACAAGCCACAGGAAAGTCATCGCGCACCTTCTTCGCATGCAGTCGTAACGACTGCATTTTGTGTGGTAATTAATTACAGAGAGTAGCAATTAATCCGCCGGTTGGGCTCGTCGAAAGAGCCTGATGGAAGGCTAGATCAAGCAAGGGGTCAAGAGTGGCGAAGAGCGCTCGGAGCCGAAGACTTTTGTTGTCCAATGCCACATCCGCTCCTATGTCCATGCCGCTCCATTTCGCATTGAGCACGGACTCACCCTTTCTCTCTGCGGCGTTTGCTCTCGATGGAATGCTAATAATAATGCTGGTCGCCGCGCCTTCCGCGCGGAGCTCGTGTGGGCAATTGGGTCGTCTGTGTTGTCGTGCTGCGGTCTGAACCGATTAGTCAAAAGTCCGCAAGCTTGGCTGCCGAACGCCAATTTAGCATTGAGCAGCCGCTCAGAGTCCGCCGAGCATTCCAGCCGTGAGACTTGGGCTAAGAGACTAGAGGGCCCACCACGGGCTCACCTGGCATCGGCCTTGCAGAGATACGACTTGCTCACTGGGTTGCTTGCCAACGACTCCTCCCATGAAGCTGCACGCTGACAAGAGCCTCGCTGATGGCTTCTTGCTCAGAAACGATCCTCGATCTTCAGCGCTGCTCTTCGATGCGCCAGGATGCTCGCTTCAGCGAAACGCTGCTTTCGCCGTACTTGATGAGCAAGAGCAACATCTTTTTACAGCGGCGATCCGACTCGAGTAGTATCATTGTGCTCTCCACTTGCTATTGCGGTCTAGTATCTTGTATGTTGTCATCACGACTGCGATTCCAAACTCAATCGCGAATGCTGCGTGCGACAAAAAAAAAAGAGAAAGGAAGGCAGGCAGGGGCGGCGGAGTGACACTGTTTGCCCCGCATGACTCTTCTAACGCGCACTCCGAACTCAGATCCAACGCGCTGCAGCGATGACGATGGCAGCAACCACACGACACATGCCTGAGCCCGTGCAAGAGGCGCGGATCAAAATTTGGCTACCGAACAGGGGCGGGCTCCCACGCTCGGCACATTTGAAGTTCGGTTTCGGGCTCCCATGGAAGGTTCTGAGGCCCGCGCGGAGCGCATCGCGTCGCGAGCAGAGACGGTCAAGATTCGTCCCTCAAGTCGAGCGTGGCTCTCTGCTGGGCTTCTCCAATCGACTCGACGATGTGTCAGAGACGCAAGCGCAAGGCATGCCAGACGCAAGCTCATCAAGACTCGTGCCTGCCTCATAGAAGAGCCTTTTGCCATCATTCCTCTTCGTCGGACTCGGAGGCGGAGGGCGTCAGGAGCTTGGGCCTCTATTCCAGGCTCTTTTTACTTTGTTTCTGACTAACATGTCTTGTTGCTCGAACACCTCTTGCAACTCATCGGAGCTGCGGCATACGCGATGCTGACATGTTGTCTAGACCTTAAAATCGGATGACACATTCATGATTGCCTAGACCTTGAAATTGAAAACACAGCATGCAAGGGGCTGTAATGATCTCCGAATGAAGGGCAGCGAACTTTGCCTTTCTGGATTAGGAGGTGTAGGAACGCTTGTGAGGCTGAGTTATTGAGCGTGCTGCGCATGGAAACGTGCTTGAAAGCGTTTCAAATGCGTGAATGCCATCTTTTCATTTGAATGGTGATCGAGGGAGTCAGCAGATGTAGTGGATGTCGTAGCACCGCTTCAGAGATGAAGACCTGACAAACGTTTCGAACCACAGGTGGACGCCTAGAGGCCTAGCAAGCAAGCCACTGTTGTCAGCACGCGCGTAATTGCACCTGGCGCTTCCTCAAAATCGATGCTCCGCTTCAAAGGCGGCGCTCCGATCTTGTCCTCCCCTTCTAACCCTTCTTATCCGGACCGCAAATCCAAAATCTTGAGTCTTGATGCAGTATCGAGCATGTGGCGATATGGTTTCTGAACCTCTATGATTGCATGCGTCGCACCTCGTCCTCACCAAAGGCCCAGTCAGTGACGCCGTGAGCTGGTCGCGTCTTATCGCTGATCGCAAAACCTTTCACTCAGCAGGCGCCGCCGCCGGGCGCGAGATGCCTGCGCCAGCGGAGTGATCGCGCTGTACGAAGCGGATGGTTGAATGTGCGACGTTCAGCTTGCAAGGTCGCAGCCAAGCGTGCAGAAAGCCTCTGCCATCTTGCGTTGGTCCGCGCACACCATGAGAAATTTGTGTGGGAGGATGGCTTGCGAGCTTGATGGTCGTCGTGACCTGCCGCCCGCTTCACAGCTTGGCTGTGCTCGTACCCACGACCGAGCGATTAGGCGGCGTCTTTGCTTCTCAACTCGCAAGTCATCGTGAGTGGTGGGTGATGACTCTTTGCCATGACTGGATGGCGTCCAAAGCGCTGCAGTCACAGTCTCTAAATGGACAGGTGGTCGCTTCTCAG
The DNA here is from genome assembly GCF_003144195.1 of Ceraceosorus guamensis. Lineage (NCBI taxonomy): Eukaryota > Fungi > Basidiomycota > Exobasidiomycetes > Ceraceosorales > Ceraceosoraceae > Ceraceosorus > Ceraceosorus guamensis. Next base: position 11,486 of record NW_020290116.1, on the reverse strand, counting down.
GGTCTAATTGACCACTTAGCGCATGTCGAGCTTGGACTTCTGTGGTTGCGGCATCCGTCGGCGCGCAAAACACGGCGCGGTAAGGGCAGAGCCGATAGATATCGCTCGGAGCGGAGTGATCGGACCCCCAGCTACAGCAGCAGCATCTGCGAAGGGCTGAAGAGGGCGCTCGCTGCTGCTGCTGCTCCCTCGCTGCATGGGCCCGCGGTCTGTCAGATCTCAAATGTGGGGAGCACGGGACGCGCGGAGAGCTCGTTTGCCGGGGCGGGTCACGGGCGGGCGGGTCATGCAGGTCATTCTGCATCATGCATCATGGATGCGCATGCGAGGTTTTGCTGAAGTGTTGCAAGGCACGATGCGGCACTTTTCCACCTCAACTTGCCCTGGCTGCGGCTTGCGAGCCAACGCAAGCATGAGGCGCGCGCCAGGCGGAGCGGAGCTGCAGCGAGAAAGCGCTGCATGCTGATGCTGGTGCTGCATGCTGCTGGCGTTGGCGCTGGCACGCTCTCATAAGATTTGATGTTCCGAAGTCCGCCAGTTTCACACGCTTCGCGCAAGCGATGCTGGCAAACAAGCTGCTGGCGCCACTTCGGTGTGTGACCGTTGCCTGCTGGATGCTGCATGGCTGCCACAGGCTCTCGCTCACCGCACGCACTGTGAGGAGTCAGCTTCACAGCAACGCAGCAGCCTACTCCCTGCGCTTCGCTACAATCGCTCGCACTCGAGAGGTAAGTCGGGCAGAAGCGAGACAGAACAACACTCACGACTCGCAAAGACTTATTGGAAGTCGCTCGCTCTGCGCGCCGATCTGGTTCGCCCGCCTCGATGGTCGAAGGTCTGCAGTGTCCCGCTGCACCACGCACGATTTCTCGCGCGGCTGCGCCACGGGCAACATTCCTCTTAGCGTCGATGCTCGCACGCATTCCACGACGATTCGCCCGCCGCTGGTCGTCGCTTGAACTTTGCGAGCACCTCTCGCTCCAGACTTAGGGCCCATCAAGACCGCAAGGCCCCCTGACACGAGCAGCCACATCGGTGTTGTGAGGCGCTCATATTTCTCTCTGTGAAGCTTGTCAACACCATGGAGAGAGAGCTCGGGAATTTGCCCGTTTGCTATTTTCTCCCCCAAGTTCGGTCTGCTCGCAAGACCTAAGCCGAGAATGGCCTGCCGTAGCGCGAGCCTCGATCGCAGCTGGATCGAAGCACAATGCATCAGGGCGATCGGGGGGCATGTTGCCAGAATCTGAATGGATGAAGGCCAGCTCCTTGACCTTGGCTTCACACGTACACTCTGCGAGTCAGCGCTTCGAGCCACCAGACCGCTAATCGACGGTCAGCCACAACGGTTCCTACCGTTTCCCAACGGTCCCCAACGGACGGCAAAAGTCAAAGCGACTATGCTCAAAAGCTGACCCATCTCGAATCATGAACCACCTCTTCCCATCTCCATCCCATACTGTGTGCTCCCTCCATCTCATCCTATCTCATCTCCATATTCTTCTACCATCCATCGCTCACACCAGCCACCGTACATCATTTCACCAGTCTGCATATCCTTCTTGACCAAGACGTGGGCCTTGTCATCGCCTTTCCACCACCACGTGACATCCTCGTCTCATCGTCTTTGCGATCGATGCAACATTCGTCTTGATCTTACTCCACATTAGATTCCGTCATCATGCCGCGCATTCCAGTGCGCGTCGAGCCATACACCTCACCGTCCAGGCAACATCGTCACTTCAAGAACAAGCGCGATCAAGTACTCCGCGCACTCGGCAAAGCGGCTTACATCAATGGCAGTCACTTTGCCATCATGTGGGTCTCGGCGCGCGGAGACGTCGAGACGTACGCAAGCGAAGCTCTCCAGAATCGATTGGACGATTGGTTCATCCAAAGCGGCATCGCTGAAGAAGGCAAGTCTCTCGTCATGGGTAGCAAGGATGCCCCGCGCACCAACCCTTTTGAGCAAGATGGCAACGGTAGCAACGCCGGCGACGACGATGCCTCCGACCAGAGCGACGCAGACGATGTAGAGGATCCAAGTCCACTGCGTCACCAACAGTCAGACATGACGGACGTCTTCCTTGACGGTCCCTCCTCGTCGATGGCAGCCTTTCAGGACAGGATCGATCTCCGACCAAACCTCGGAAGAAGCAACACGGCCGCTAGCGGATCGCTTTCTCTTAAGCGCAAGCACATTGCCCCCTTGGACACTGCTGGCGCCAACGACGCTTTCGTCAGATCGCTCAACGGTGGACGCGACGCCTTCGACCTCGAAGTTCCGCATTCTGCGCCGTTGCTCTCTCACGAAGACGGGCCTCAATCATCTACACCGCGGCTACCTCTGCGAACCACGTCATCTCGCCTGCCATCGTCCGCTTCAAGTCAGGCTCTGGTCAATGTTCGCCTCGAGAACGCTGCTGCTCGAACCGCATTCCTCGAATTGAGATTCAGCCAGCTCCAGCAAGGCATGTGCAAGACCGTCGCAAAAGCCTGGATCAAGATCATCGAGCCCAAGAAGCAGACACGCTGTCCCTACAACAAAGGCGAAGAAGGCAAGCCGACCTGGTGGCCAGAGGGTGTCCGACACAAGGAACCCGATCACCTGATGAAGCCTGAAAGACATCTGCTTTTGCTCACCATTCTTCGCAGCCCCAAGATCAAGGTCGCCCGTCTACAGCTCGCGACTGCCGAAGTCGTCGCTCTGATCCGAGCGGACAGAGTCAGTCTCCTCATGGATGTCTACCGCATCGCGAGAGAGGAAGAGCGCATGCGCGAAGAAAATCTCGACATCGACACTTCCATCACCGTTGGTGTCAGCACTTCCCAAGGTTGGAACGACGACGATCAAGCCGTCGACTCAGATGCCGCTCGCTCCAATTCACCTGGCGACGAAAATGACGACGGTGTTCCGGGTGCTCGCCTGATTGCCAGCAAGAAGCGACCATTACCATCATCCGTCGGTCTTAGTCGCACCGCATCAGCGTCGGCGGCTTTCGGCACCTCGCGTCCCGCCAAACGCCCGACACTCGCCACACGCACTACTCTAGGCCCCATCGAGAACACCATCGAAGCACAACGGCCTCACTCCGCGGGCAATTTGGGCAACAATGCGTACACATCGTCGCAGCCATGGGCTATGCCCGATGGCATCAACCTCTCGTACCAAAAGCAGCAAGCCGCCGCTGCCTCTGTTGCAGCAGCGGCAGCCGCGGCCAGTGGATATGGCGCAGCGCACAACTCTTACCAACAGGTCAACGGTCTCATTACCCCAGTCACAGCGCACTCGCAGCTCATGGATCCATCATTCTTGCAAGCAGCTCAGCAGCACGCGAACGCCGCAAACGCGATGGTGGATGGCAAGGATCACCAAGGGTACATGTCAGCACCGCAGCTCTCGCATCCCCAACTCTACCCACACAGCCCGTCAGCGGCTCAGCCGTTCTCCGGCTACGAGGGCTCGCAGGATCACCACGACCGACACGGTGCTGCTGCGGCAGCAGCCGTCGCCAATGTCAATGCCGGCGTTAACAACGCCAACATGTTTGCCTATCCAGCATACAGGCCCGGCCAGCAGAACGACTCGCTGCAGCAGCAGCAGCAGCAGCAGCAACAACAACAACAACAACAACAACAACAACAACAACAGTCGATGTCGATGCAACACGGTGCCCTTGGCTTACAAGGAGTGGATATGCCTGGCGACGGACGTCAAGGAGCCTGGTCACCTGTTCGGCCACAACAGCCCGCTGGACACTGGACTCATGCATATAGCCAGCAAGGTCAGGCACCACCTACCAGCGCCGACATGACCTTTGATGCATCGCTCGACTCCTCCTGCGGCCCTGCTACGCCCAGTCCCAAGACCCAGTCCGTTCCTTTCCCGGGCGCCGCACCAGTGATGCACAAGGCCCAAGAGGCATTCCACCACCCCTCTGAAGCCATGTTCCACCAACAAACCCAGCACAGTCATGCACACCAGGGACTTCAGCTCGCTCCTCACGGACACGAGCATCAGACCAATGCCTTCGGAGCGTGGGTCAACCATTCTTGAAGATCCAGACCACCCGCGCTCCTCATTCTTGACGTCTCGTATCAATGTCCACTGCATACTGGCTCCTTCACATCGCAACCTTAGCATCTTTCCAGCAATCTGTCACCTATATCTGCCTCTATACGCTTTCAGCTCGCCTAGAGCAGCCGAAGGACCGGCACCGTGTCGTTACGAATCACGAGCTCGCAAGTGTCTCGTAGTCATTCTTTGTAGCCATCTCATATCTTCGACAAATGTCATACATCGTCTTATCGAAGCCGTCTTTCCTTTACATGTGTGTGTATGTGTGGGCTTGACATGCGATGTGAAACACATCAAGGAAATGGCTCTATGCTCCGACAGCCTCCTTTGAATCGCTCTGAGAGCTTGAACTGTCTCACCGCGAGGGCCATCCATCAAGATTACTCCTGCATCAAAGCAAGGCAGTGTCGGACATTCAGCTTTGTGTGCTCAAGGAGAAATGCTTTACGTCCGGACTTTGCTTGGCAGCGACTGCAATCAGAAGGCCGCCGGACGATAGGCTTTGCTGGCCAACGAACGGATGAATGGAAAACAAAGGCATCCGATCAGACGAGAGCACGATGAACACTCACCATACTCGCTGGGCATCCGCGCTGTCCTCTAGGGCAGCCAGCAGTTTGTCCAGCTTCTCGACGTCGGACTCGTTGAGATAGCCAGCCGCGTCTTCGTCGCTTGCAGTCGTGTCGCTATGGGTAGCCTCTTCCTCCTCTGAACGGAAGCGAATGGGTGGACCTGAGCTCAGGAGCACTGTCTCGGCGCTTAGCACTTGATCTGTGCCCGCAAGCGTCTGACTCAGCGCGTACAGCTCGGCTGGGTCGCAGTCGATCTCGATTGGCAGCACATCGCTCGAGCTCGCGCCGGCCTCTGAGCTCATGGTATTCTCCAACTCCTCATCAATCTCATCTGCTTCCATGACACGCACGTCCGTGGCCCCCGCTTCCACCGCAACGTCAAACACCTGATCAAAGGATCGTCTGCTGTCTGAGCCGTCTGCAAGACCAGGCAGGATCCGCATTCGCCCTACGCGATTGAATAGGTGAGCTGTAGAGCTGAGCCGCGCATTTGCTCGGTTCATCAACTCCTTGACCTTCGCGAGCGTGCGCGGGACAGAGTCCGTAAGACATTCTCTGTGTTGAGCATTCCAAAAAGGCGCGACTTGGCCTCAGCTTTGAAGCTTGCACCAAGCTTTGATGGCCCTCGGGGCACAGCAGCGCTATTTGCTTAGCTGCTACACTCACATGACCAGTGCTACCGGCACTCCTGCCTTGTTTGGGGGTCCAAGAGCTTCGTACGTGACCGAGTGCATGCTCCCCGCCGCGACCCCGTTCGCCTTTTCGAGCGTAGCAGTGACCCTGTCCTTTGGCACGCCGTTATCCTTGGCTTTCCTCAGCAAGCTTGCAAGCCTCGCGTTGGTGTTAGGATCACACGAGCGCGTTGGATGCTGACGCACACTAGCAAGGATCTCTCTCGAGATGGCAGAGTAGACCGTGCCTCTTTCTAAATCCTTCGCGCCCTTCTTGTGGCGAATCTTTGACCATTTATTCGAGCCAGAGAGGACACGAGTGGAGCCTGAGATCGAGCGGATTTGTCCAGATGTCCATACATTGATGCTCGCACTACTAAGCGAGAGTCTCGCGTAGACCATTTCCCTCTTTGGCTCACCCGCAGCCCTTGAGAAGAATGTCCTCTTGGAGCTGGGGACAAATGCAGCCTGTGTGGAGACATTGCCTCTGCAGCTGCCTCGAGTCGGCACAGATGATTGTCCGCAGTATGCGCATCTCGAGGTTCTGGAAGCTTGTGTCGCAGACTGGCTCAGGAGGGTGGCGAAGCGGACGGCGGATCCAGGTCCGCTTGAAAGCGGGACGGCGTGCATGGCCTCCAAGTGGTGATGCCCTTGAAGACTGGCTCAAAAGAAATGACTTGCGAGAGCCAATGGATTCTCAATAAGGGGAGGAAACCTGCGATGAACGAGGCCTCTGATTAGTGAGTGCTTCTCGAGCGAAAGGAGCAGTGTTGACCTTGGCAGTCGTGAGGTTGTGATGTTTGTGTCCTTCGCAGCATCGTGCTTCAAATATGCATGCAAAGACAGCTCGCGGGTAGATATCGTGCGAGAAGAGGCGCGGCCTCTCTGCAATCACTAAGCGTGCAGCCGGTGTAGGCCACACTGACAGCATCTGACGTCCATTGATCGTACGCATGACGCAGACATTCACACCAGTCAGGCATCTTCGTCGAGAGACTTAATTGAGCGACCGTCCTCTGCGTTCATGGAGATAGACGAATCATATTTCGGCTGAAGACATGTATCGCGAGGAACACCGCGCAGCAACGACAGCCGTGGGACAAAGGCTATCGGGCATAAGCAGGGAAGTGAAGCGCAGTAAAGCTTCCAATTAGTTGTGCTTGTAGAGCTTCCCACCTTCGCCCCACGGCCTAGTCCTCAGGCGGTGGAAGATTGAGGTCAAAATCGTGCATTCTGTGAGGTGTCTCGGACGATGCGACATTCACGTGATTGGCTGAGTTGCTCGGAGCAGCCCGCCCCAAAGAACCTACTTGCGGCGCAGCACCGCTCGCGGTGAGCAGCGACAGGGCAGAATCTGACACGCGAGATGTTCCACCGACACGCACGTATCGCCCTGGCTGGAATTTCGCCGGAACTTGGCCGGGCCCTTTGTATACGGGAGGTCGGCCTCTACGTGGACGGTCCAAAGGTGTCTTTCCCGGATACTGTTGGAAGATTGCGTCCTCCTTGATGCCCTTCATGCGTAGTCTTTGGCGGGCAGTGGTCAGAGCATTCTCGCCAACGCGGTCATTGGTGGTTTCCGGGTAGAATTCGTGTGGATCAGCGTTCGCTGCTTTGATCTCTGCATCCAGCCTCTCTTTGATTTCATTCGATGCTCTTCTTGGATCTCCAGGTAAAGTTCGCCAGATTCGCATTTCGCTCCAGCCCCGCACCCTAAGTCTTGAGCGTTGACGGCTGGTTGCGACGGTTACCTTATTCTGCTGATACAAAGCTTTCTGATGAGCCTCTTGCCGTGCCAGAGCAGCACTGTCTCCTGCTTCAAGCGCAATCTGCTTCGCGGCGGCTTCTTTCATTGCTCGTTTTTGTCTGAAGAGGGTTGACGATGAGCCTTGACCGATGTCTAATTTCGCAGGTCGACCCAGCCGCTTTCCTCTGTCAGGGCCAAGGTAAGGCCTGCGCTCCTGCTTTGCACGATACCTCTGGCGTGACAACGTGCGTGCCGAGCCCTGACCATCTGGCAAACGCGCACGGCCCATAGTCTTTTCTTCCCCAAGCGCTGAAATGCTTTGCAGTGCCTCTGCCGACGAAGAGCTTGCGCCGTCTTTGGCTTTGTCCGCTGCTGTACCAGTGGGCACCTTGTCCTTTGCTACGGTCGTAGCGATTTCTAGAGGAGCTTTCAAAGGAGCCCTGCGCTCGAGAGGAACGACTGCAGTACGCGCACTAGCCCGCCCATCCTGCGGGTGAATGCCGAGCCGTGCTATGGCTCTGGAACGAAGATTATCTGCACGGGTTCCGACCTCCTAACGAAAGCGCATTCTAAACGTGAGCATTTCCTTCGATATACCTGCAGCGAAAGGACTGATACTCACCTGCGCTGAAACCGCTGATGCTCCGCATGCCCGCAAGCCAATGCTGTGGGCAGCAAAGCAAAGAGCTAGCAAAATCCGCCGCATTGCGGTCCTGCTGCGCCGAGAGAAGGTGACGATGGCTTTGCGTGTCTCTGCGATTTTCAAGTCGTGGAATGCCGCCGAGATTTGCGAGCAAATGCCGAAAAGGATTAGGGAGGTGCTCCGAAAGTTGGAGCAAAAGACGAGCGTGACTCAGGCCGGCTGGTTCAAGCTAGAAGAGAAGAGAAGAAGGTCGAAAGGGAATCGACTGGAAGTGTGCTAGCTCTAGGGACCCTTTTGAGACACCGGGACATGCTACTCTCATAGTCACTATAAAACAAAGCAGCGGCTAGGTGGCGAGCTTCTCGAGGGCATCCGCGTTGCTGTAAGGAACGTGTCCGTGTGCTTGCCTTGATGCACTACTCACGGCTGTAATCATTTGACAAAAGCATGCATGCAGCCACCCAACATTATCCCAACTTGCCACTCACGACGCCACCTATATCGTCTTAACGATGCATGACAAGGGTGATTACGATGCGTGAGCCTGCTGGCTACCTTCCTACCAGCGATGTAGCTCTTCGCAATGCGCCCGTGACATTGAACAACATGCGGGGCAAATTTGAATCTTGTTGGGCTACCGTTGACAAATCAAGCGGTTTAGCTGTGACCCTTGAGCGAGATCAAGGAGGACACAGCGCTGGCAAAGACACGGAACAGGTGCGTCGTGGACAAGCTGCTTCGTTGCCATTCATCGCGCGTTCGTGTCACTTCTCGATCGATCGTGGCGAGCCGAACAAATGCTTCAGCCAGAGTTTGTGGCGAGTCGAGGACGGTCTCGCGCCATGGGTGCTGAAATATACGCCATGTCTGCGGGGGGCGGTTGCGCGGTCAGTCACAGTCTGAGTGAAGTAAATGGAATGTGCGGCGGGGCGTTGCGCAAGATTGCGCAAGACTCAAGGTGCCATATATGCGAATTTCATCGCGTACAGTCAGACACTTGAGTGCTTGCGTGAAGTGAGGCTTCTCGATGGTAGCAATGGGTGTCAAAGTCGTGAATCGTGAGTTGCTATGGCAGACAATTGCTCATATGAGCGATAGCCAGCTGTTTTCGCGTGTTGGGCGGAGTCAGTCGTGGTTATCACAATTATGGGATGGCTGTTCTCGCGTCAAGAGCGGCTCGTTTCACCACGGAGCTAGCGTGGTGACATGCACGCACGACGCGCCCGTCATTCAAGATTCTACGCGCGATCCAAGTCACGTGCCCTCCGACGTCCAAACAGGCAAACACCATCATGCAGCGCAGCGCGAGGCAGCTGCGCGTCTCGACCTCAACGGCCAGCTGCATATATGCATGCTCGCAGGCAGCCGTTGATCTTGGATAGCGTACCTACATCTGAAACCGTTGCTCCTGGCGTCTGTATCCCCATCCCCGATCAAAGTCTTGGTGTGTACCTTTGTACGCGGGAGTCTCAAGCAAAACGAAATGCAGTCTCAAAGTCGTGCGGGATTCGGCGTGCGGCCTCGAGCCATGGCCCGGCTCGCCCGGCACAGATGCCCCGCCGAAGCCAACGGACGACCCTGCTCTTCTGCCATGACCGCCCGTGTGGATCACGAGAAAGTCCTTCCTCGGCCAGTGTTTGAGTCATAGTGAGAGGCACCAGCTCAGGCTATCCTAGCGACATTGTCACGAAGAGGACTGGCCGTCAATTTGGTAAGACTGAAGTTCTCTGATCCGCTCTTCACTCATCACAAACTCCCATCCTCTACAGCCTACATATCCCTCAAACCACAGATAGCAACTCTCGGACACCCGACTCCATTCATCTGCCAGGCGTATTTATCCATTACTGCTGAAACTCCATCATACATGCTCGTGAGCCCTTATCTTCGCATCATTCAACACACACTGGGCGGCGGCAGCAAGGATGAACGGAGCTCAAAATGCGCCGAAGCCGAGCACCAGGCGCTCCATCGGATCGCGTTTGAGGCTGTCACGATCGGTCAACGCCATGAGCGCACACTATCAGAGCGCATCCACCTTGGCTGCTTCTGGCTCGGTGGCCTTGAATAACAGTCGACCACCTTTGCCATCAAAACGACTGCCGAACGTCCCGTTTCGCGAAGTCCTGCCGCACTCGATTACACGACACACGGACTCTGCTTCGACGAGTGGTAGCGAATACAGCCTGTCAGCGATTCAAATCCCCCCGGCTTGCGAGACTCTGCCCACGACGAGTAACACTCGCGGCGGAATAGTCCCACGCGATGGTTCTCCATGGGCTGGGTCCCCCCACCCCTACGCTCTGCCGACCTTGACACCCGAAGAGGCTTTCAAGGCCCAGGACCTGCTGGCTGGCCTTGCTGGGGTTGGCGCTCATAACGCGCGTGCCGACTCGGGAGATGGAACTACGCACGCACGTCTGGGCTCCTTTCGCACGGTCAATGTTGACAGCTCGTCAGAGTCACACTCTTTTTCGGGTACTAGCAACACGTTCTCAGACGCGTCGAATCCGCCAAGTCCGCTTCTCTTCGTGGACATGGCCAGTGGCCATCGCCCTCGTTCTCGGCAAGCAAGCAATAGTCCTCTGATCGCGGGGCCTAGGGATGCGCACGCGAAGCCAGCTGAATGCCAGGACTACGACGTGCGTGCATCTGTTTTGCTCGAGGAGCACCTGGCCCTGCTCAAGCTTCAACAACAGACTTCACATCCGAAAGGCCCTGCAAGACCTCCAACACGAGCTTCCAGGGAGAGAGAACGCACATTCCGACCACTTGCGCCGCATACTGATACCGTGGCTATGGAGCTAGGCGAGGAAACACCAAAGCTGGCACGCCGAAGGTCCAGATCTGTCAACAAGATAATGGTGCAGGACGCCCGACGCGGGAGTCGACTCTTGCACGAGCTACACCAGACAGATAGCAGCTCTTCGGAGCACGAACATGCAGCTGTAGAGAGTCATAAGCTGCTTGCGCCGGCGACCAGACCCAGAGCACGACGGAATTCGGGATCAGCACTGCTTCCAGATGCTGATCAGTCGGCCACGCTGAGGTGCGTGCGCTCTAAGGAAGCCGTCCGAGGTCTCAGAAGGAGATCGCATTCTGCCAATCCTGCCACGATCGTCCTAGAAGCGAGCCACAAGGGTCAAAAGAAAGATGATAACATGGCAACTTTCAAACGTGATGCAAAGCTATCGCCCATCGGACCCTCTCTTGCGCCTGCTGCGCGGACTCGAGCCAACTCTTACTGTCCACCTACAGCGTATGCGGTACATGCTTCTCCTCGTACGCCAGCTGCAACACGCGAGGACAGCAATGCTCGTCAGTCGCTCGGGCTAGCTCCCTTTTCCGAGCTCCCAAGTCTGCGCAGTGATTCGCCCTCTTTTAGTCAGATGAAAGCAGATATTGGGACAGAAGCGACTGCATCTCGAACAACTACCCGAAATGATGGGGCAGCTATGCCCTCCCGTCCACCACGCTCTGCGCGGCGCGCATCTGCTTTGCCGGCTGCGCATTTGGTCAACAACGCACTTCTGGACGGACTGCAGGTCTTCGAGACGCAGCAAGACGAGGACGCGCAAGGAAGCCATCCTGTCTCCGCCCTGCCTCAGCAACGAGAGAACTCGGCTACTTTGACGACACGCTGTGCGGATCGTTTGCAAGCCATGCCATCCAGACCCGCTACGGACAAGAACCAAGACCAACTAGTAGGGAAGCGCCCAGCACCGGATGCCACGGTTGTGCCAGAATCAAAGCGTGCCCCTGAGCTAACAACAGCCGA